>NC_049986.1:4931619-4941466 GCF_000003815.2 Branchiostoma floridae
AATTACAATCAGTGTCAATTTCAATTATCTAAGACAAGTACAACTGGATTTCCCTAAAAATGTCTCCAAATTTCTAGAATGCACCTGTCCTGATACAGAGCATTGTTCTTCAATCACATCCACACTAGGTACAGCTGGACCCTGTTACAGAGAAAGGCTTCAATGCCCTTCTGGACTACATGTATACAGCCAAGTTGGTTCTGACCAAGGAAACAGCCCAGGACATCTTGGTAGCAGCAGGATTTCTGGAGATTGTCAACGTGCTGTCTGACTGTTCAACCTACCTGAGTGGACCAGAGGAGCAGCCTGCAGCAAACCAGCCAAACTCTGATGGACAAAAAGAAAGCACAGAACCAGGAGGTAGGCACTCCTGGATTAGTATGTTTCAGAGACAGGTTGCACAGTATGCGCCACCTACAATTCACTAAATTCTGAAAAAAGGTACAATACCTGCATGTATATAAACCTTTTACTATCATATTACTTAAAAGCATGTTTGTTTCAAATTAAAAATCATGTAACTTAAAAATAATAGTATCTATGATATTGGAAAATTACAAAATTGACCTATGAATTATTACCAATTTATGATAAATGTTATTATACTATGTCATTGTCCATATTGTATATCTTAGTGTCACAACATCTTAAGGATAAAAATACATGTAAAAGTTTAACATAAATTTATTTCTTTGTTTTCAAAGAAAATTTAGTGAGAGTGTGTGTGAGTGTACACGTGTGTAATTGCAACTAATTGCTGATATTCTGTTCTTCCGATAATTTTTCGGCAATTTTTTCTTCCATGTATATTGACAACAAAATCAAGTTCTGGGGCTTAAAATCTAGGTTGCACACTGTGCAGCCTGAGTTTAGAAGTAAGTTGCACCAAGCAAAAAGTGGTTGCAATGTGCAAGTTACCCTGGGAGCCAGACAGGACCGGGTAACAAGTGAGTTTTGTTTGGGGAGCCAAGACAGTCAGCACCGATCTCACATTAGCGCTCCTGGGAGTTTAAGCCTGAAGGAGTTATCGCTACCCTTTTCCCCTCATCAGGCTTAAACTCCCTGGGGCGCTAATATGAGATCGGCGGGCCTGACTGTCTTGGGCCACCGAATAAAGTGTCTTAGCTGCCCGATCCCGGCTGGCTCCCAGGGCATGTGCAAGTGTTCAAGTGGTATTTTGTACGCTGGATGTGTAATAGCCTGTTTCCATAAATTGGCTTTAACTTTAAGTACAGAACATCCCTATCCCAGTGTTCACATGTTGTACTTTCTTATCTCTAGAATCCGTCCCCCCCACCCAGCCACAGCCAGTCAAGCGGGGTAGAGGCAGGCCGAAGGGCTCGAAGGGAAGACCCAAACAGTCTGCCGTATTGTCTGATGATGACGATGATGAGGTGGACCTGGGCAAGCTTGTTCTCCAGGGGGATGGACCGTACACCTGCGACATCTGCCAGGCCCAGTTCACACGCAGGTCCAAGATCCTGGCACACAGGAGGCGACATGCGGTGGAGAGGCTCTTCACATGTGACATCTGTGATGAGACCTTCTCAAAGAAAGGTCCTTACCTGAGCCACAGGAGGACACATAGAGGAGAGGAGTCCTACAGCTGCAAGGACTGTGAAGCTGTATTTGAAGATCGAGCAGGCTTAAAGAAACATCGTAAGCAACACGGTGGTGGAGACAACACCTTCCCATGTGAAGAGTGCGGCAACAGCTTCAGCTCTAAAGATGCCCTCATACAACACAAGCGTAGGCACACAGGGGAAAAGCCTTTCAGCTGTAATGAGTGTGATGCCAAGTTTGCTCAGAAAGCATCTCTGATTCGTCACAGACGTCGTCATACCGGTGAGCGACCATTTGCTTGTGACATGTGTGACAAGAAGTTCACTGAGAAGAATAACATGTTGAACCATCGACGCATCCATACAGGCGAGAAGCCATTCAAGTGCTCTGTGTGTGGTGTAACCTTTCGCCAATTGTCCACCCTGATTGGTCACAGAAGGCAGCACACCAACAAGGGGGAGAAACCATTCCAGTGTGATGTTTGCAATGCTCGCTTTACACAGAAGAGTAACCTGATTTCCCACCAGAGAGTGAAGCACACTGGAGAGGCTCGCTTCTCTTGTACCCTGTGTACCGCCCAGTTCAACAACAGGTTCCACTACACGGGACACATGAGAACGCACACGGGGGAACGGCCATACCCCTGCGATGTTTGTAATGCCAGGTTTGCGCTGAAAGCCAACCTACAGCGCCATCAAAGCTTGCATCTGAAGGAGAAGACCACACCTCGTAGTACAGTGGAACAAACAATTAGTCAGGCCCAGCCTGTTCAGGTGCAGTTACAGCTGCCGCAGGGTGTGTCAGCTGCAAGCCACATCCAGGCCCTGGTGTCGCAGAGTGGAGAGACTATTCCCATCAGAGTAGCTGCTGTTTCTCAACCCTCTCAGATCCATGAAATCCCACATAGTACTGCTCAGGCTGTCCAGATCAGAGAGATCACGCTAGAGCTCCCCCAGGGCATTCAGCTCCAAAATGCACACGTACAGGCGGATCTTCAGGAAAATGGGCAGGAGGCAGTACAGCTGGCCCAGCCAACTGTCATCCAGCCAACTGTCATGGAGGTGACCCAGGCAGGGGTCATGGAAGTCTCCCAATCAGAGGTGATGGAAGTGACCCAAGCAGGGGTCATGGAGGTAACCCAGGCAGGAATGGAGGTAGACCCACAGCAGGAGGGTCAGGGGTCAGAACATCAACAGGTACTAACACATCATGGCTAGGTTGTCTGAGCCTTTATATCTCAACCAGAATGCACAATGTACACATTTTTATACCATGTACTTGCATAATAATTAATATGTTCTAGGGCACATTCCTATTTCTATGAGTCCTTGTCATATATGTACATGTATATAAACCTTTGTTACTGACTCCCTAATTATCATCCATTCATATGGTCAATGTTTTATTTCAGTCTTCATTGCATTTAGATAGCTGGTTCAGATACATTTGGTTTAGTATGTTTTAATGAGTATACAGTACCTGTTTTTCTGTGTCAGATACATTTGGTTAAGTACATTTTAATGAGTTTACGGTACCTGTTTTTCTGTGCAGCTGACCACCCGGACCATCCACATCCTGCCTGATGGCACTCAGCAGGAGATCCACCTGTCTGCAGACAGGACAGAGCAGGTGGTACAGCTGTCCTCTCAGGAGGAGGTGCACATCGTGGAGATCCCCACCACCCAGGGGGATATGGCCATTCCCCAGGGAGAGGAGAACCCCACACAGGTTATGAGTGATGCTGTACAGTTAGAGGTGCTGGCTGCAGTCAGCCAGATCAACTAGGCATCCCATAGTGCACTTCACCCCTCCTCCCAGATGGCTGCAAGCTTGGGACCAAAGTTTTTGTTTTTCTTGCCTTGTGCAGAGACGTGTGTTTTTGGCTCTTGAACGTTAATCAGGACTGTTGGTTTGAATTGAGTTTTGATTTAGAATTAGATTAACATTAAATTTTGACTACCAACTGAAGACAACTTTTTTTGGGGTATCAGCCACCATTGCTTGACTTTGGTTCATCTCAAGTGGTGAAATGCATGGACATGAACTTGTGCATATTGTCTTACAACAAAACCAATGAACAGAGTTTGACACATTACTGGTGAGGGTAAAAACATTTGTAGTGGTGAAGCCAAACACAGCGCCACAGGTTATCTGGCATTTATGACCCTCTGCTGCAGCTACGTGTCTCTGACGTCAGGTTCCAGAGGCTACAGTAGACAGGTCCATTCCATGAACGAGGCTGACAGAGTCGGCCAAAAATTTTGGTCCCAATCAATTAAGTGTTGGTTACAGTGTAGTTAAAGTTTAGTTTATCCACAATGTCATTTACCAACACAGATGAAATTTCATGCTAACACAAAGCTTGTAATTAATTGTATTGTGAATAATGCTAGATATCAAGGTCAGACAATAGCATTCCTACAAATGATGTAATAAAACATCTTTGAATCTACATTTTGAATACATAATCAAAATTAAATATTCATCCTGTCCTATATTGCTACCCAATGTTCCCATTGTCTGCATGTATCCTCTCCTGTAATCCTGTGGTATGACCTAATCCTGATTGCAGAAAGTAATGTGGGGTAATAGATGAAATGTTTAGTAGTGAAATAGATAACACATGTTCACCTACCTATTGATGATTGATTTGTAAAGAAATGTCTGGTAAGATATGGTGAACAATAGTTTTTGTTGTTTTGAGGTCAACAAATTTGTATATGTTTGTTTCAGGACCTGTTCTTTTACATTGGTTGTGAAATTACTGTTTTGTGATACATTAAAAAACTACAGACACATACGTGCTCTGAACAGTCACTTTGGTATATGCCCCACTGACTTAATTTGATGGATGACATAAATAAAAACTGTGGTCAATCAGAATTCTATGCTTGCCAGAGGATCTGCTCCCTAGGGTAAGGGCACATGGTCAGGGCATGGGGCCACAACACCATTGTTCCCCTAGATTGCCAAGAAAAACAATATTGACCTAGCAATGATTTTCTCTTATAGACTTAACCCAAGGTTACCAAATCATTGAAAATTTGATCCGTGTATATCTTTGTGTTGGAGAAAAGTTTAGCATTGTACATGTACATGTACTATGGTTACCTGTTTACGCGCAGTACAGTTTATGGTCGTTTATGGGTGGGTGCAGCCTTAGAGGTGAATTGTGAAAAAGAAAATTCTCTTGATCAGGAAAGAAGTACATCTATTTAATGGTCTATGTCTTATTTATCATTTAAGTTTGCAAGCAGCAAAACAGTGGACTAAACATCGAAAGAGTCTGACAACTATTTACATTGCTGCATATGATTGCATAACACTTTTGCTGGGTCAATAGAAATGTGTATAATTATCTCCATTAAAAGGGAGTTACACTGGCAATGTGTATTTTGGTATGTCTGTGGCCAGCCTCCTGTAATGACCTGAAGTGGTTCAGGAAAATCTTTGACCTGCCCTGAAAGTACATCGATTTTGGGGCTCAACTGGCTGATGGAAACAGAACATTTGTTCAATTTTTTTAAAAGTTGAGCCAAATTATATCAATGAATAGTATACCTTGTGTATTAGAATCTGAACTTGATTGACAAATTAGAATCTAATATTTAGTAAGACTGCTAAAATAAACCAACAACATTATATGGAATATATTATACGTCCTTGAATTAACTATTCTGCACTAATCAAATACTAGTATTCTTTTAATCTCCAAGCAGATCCTACAGTAGCATAAGATAGCATCAAATGCTGGCAGAGGAGTGAAGCAGGCTTAGGAGTGTGTTTGGCTACAAGGCAAATGGACACCTTTTGGCTAACTACACTCCTTGGCCAGTTTGGTACTAGTACTCTCTTGTGCCATTGTAGGATCTGCTCGGAGATTAGTATTCTTTAACTCTTAACTCCTGCTTCGCCTAATGGGTCAGTTAGTCCTCACTCATAGTGAGCAACTGGGCTGGTCTCAATCATGATGTTTCTGACCTAGGGCGAAGAGATGCTGTTACAGTTCCAATCCCGCAACCTTGAGTGGCCTTAACCTGGGACGTGATGATATGACACTTCATCCTTCCTGCATATCACTTGTATATCACCTATGACTGAAGCAAAAGTGAAACCAAATGCAGCCCAAGAAGCAAGAGTTCACTGCAGAACAAGCCAATGTACAAAGTGTATGTAAGGCCATATGTACAGGTGAGGTCAAACCTGTACATGTGACCAACTGCATAATGACCACCTGGCCAATGTGACTACTTTTTGGTGGTCCCTTTAAAGTTCAAGTTTTCCATTGTCACAAGCATTAAGAATCCTGTCTAAAGTGACCTACAGGTGTCATCAGTTCTGAGTGGTCTTAATGTTTTTGCCTGGCCAGTTCAGATAGTGGAATCAAAATTCCAGTCGAGAAAATGGCTGAGGACAGAACAGTGTGGAGATCTCGAGTGTTCAAAAGAAAACTGGCACCGTATAAGCGTAGTAGCAGTTTTAGTGTTGTTCATCTTGGGTCAGTTCTATTGCTTTTGTTTTCTTCTTCACTCACTCATTTCTTCTTAGGCCATGTTAATTTGATTATTTGGATGACATCTTGGCATCAATTTTTGGCTGGAATACCATAATGCTTTAGTACAGGTCATAGTCTTGCCAATGGGTGCCATCAAAGGCTTTTTTGGAATTGATGCAGAGAGGTTTGTTGAGAACATGTTTCCAGGATTTGCCTTTAGAACAAATATCTGGTCAATGCAGGACCTTTCATGCATGACTTTGTCCACTGCAGATTTGATGCTGTTGAGTAGAAGGTTTAAGAACACTCTTCCAGGCACAGATAGCAGGACAATTCCTCACCAGTTACAAGTCGTGTCCTCCTTTGGGGGCATTTAAACAGTTACAGCTCGTTTCAAGACGGTTTTCAGAAAGACCTGTTCAGTCCGGACAGTGGAAAGACCTGTCCAGTCTGAAAAGAGGGTCTGCATGGTGGTATAAGTTGTAAGCTACACAATGTGTACAACAATTTTAAAAATCTTACACACATAAATAACAATGACTTACAGTGTGACACGACATACATGTTGTATAGAACTTAACAAACATTATCTATCATTGTCATTTCTGCGCATATTGAATCAAGGGATGTCACACGTTATTATGTAGTTAAATCTGCTCTTCAAGTCCATTGAGATACATGTACAATGTATATCCTTGTAGATTAGATGACAGCGTTCAATTTAGCGTTAACCGCTGTCTGAATTTAGCATTAGGCATTGCCAGGAACCCCCATGCAGACCCTCTTTTGAGACTGGACAGGGTTTTCCACATTATTCCCCTGTCTGGACTGGGAAACCCATTTCCAGGCTGTCAGTACCAGGAAAGCCACCCTACCAAAGCAGCACCCGTGCCTTTATCTGCTGACCCCCACCTTCTAACCTCTTTTCTCTTACAAACATTCTTACCACTCAAAAAACAACTGGAGACAGCTTTTGAAAACCATGGAAATGTGTTTACTGGTGATTATCTTATACCTTGCCTTACTTAATAGAGAAAATAGGTATTTGAGAACATGTCTCACTTACAACTATAACATTGCTTGTTAGTAATATGGTAAACCTTGTCAAATCTCGGAAAACAAGTTTAGAAATTTACAACATTCTCCCCCTGGCCCCTACTGTACAGGGTGTTGAATAAAACCAATAATGCAATGTACGGATTATATATGTTATCATGGCATACAATCTTGACTGGGCATGGTAGCTCTTGTTTCGGTGCTAAATGTACGTGTATCCTCTGATAATAATTTCCTATACTAGACAATCTACATGTATATAGTGAGTGGGAAAAAGGAAGAAGCCTATTAAGTAAGTATACAAATGTAGCGATATACATTGTGTTGTATAAATCTGTACTGTGCTACATATTCTCTGATAGTTACAGTATTCTTTAAAGTCTATATCTGTAAAACAGGAGGGACCTGCTGTAAAATTATAGTTGTATTTAAAACAGCAGTAGACCCATACATTATGATTTCTATAACTACTTTGAACAATGACTAATGAACAGTTTACAAACAAGAAATCTTTTTAAAAAAGCTGTGCCTTGCCGCGTATTTTATGTTATTTTGGTAAGTTAGACTAGATTCTACGCTTAAAAATCCCGAGTTCCACATGTCGCCCCCCCCTCATTATCATAATTTATGTCAGATGAATTATTGGCACATTAAACAGGTTTTGTAAAACTTTTTGACCCACAATGAATATGCATTATTTTTTATTACAAACTAAGTTCCTTCTGATGCAATTTGTGATATATATTTATATAAACATGGTGAGTTAAAGCGTAGATTTATTACGCTGGACCACATACAGTAACATGCGTCTAGAAGAGCGTTTTAATACTCGCCTGGAATGTACCATTGTCTAACTAAGCCATGAATCTCGGCAAGGAAAGAAGGGCCTTTGGAAGGGGCTTTGGAAGGGCTGGGTTAAAAGGTCCGTCCATTGATCCATGGAAAAAAGCTGGCGTAAAGCCTTGCCTGGCGGCAAGGCAAAAATACTGCAAGTAACTGCTAACACATTTGGTGAATACTCCAAGTTGCTGGCTACATCACATCTGCATTTTGAAGCCAAATTTCACTTTGACTAAGTAACGCATCTTAATCTGGCTAACATTATAGACGACATATTCATTATAGTTGAGAGTGTACCCATTAGGGTTGGTGACTCCTGTATTTGTCCCTTTGCCTAAGGGAACAATCACTCCATCCTCCCTGGAATAAAGAAACAAATTATGTGAACATGCTGACCTAGCCTCTGTAATATTTAAAGCAATCATGCTATCTGCTTTTAATTAATAAAGCAAATTTACCGACAGGCCACAATGATAACTGCATTCATTAGTAAAAAAAAGTCAACATAGTTAATCTCCAACCAGATCCACGGTGCCTAATGTACATGTATAGTATCAAACTTCTCCGGTGCCCGTTTGACTCCCTTAGCCGGCTACACTCCTTGGCCAGCTTTGATACTATCTTATGGCACCATAGGATCTGCTTGGAGATTAAACATAGTTACCAGTCACAAATCTTGAATGTGTCCTAGATGAGATATAGAGCTAGATACTTACATGACGTGGTAACTGTCAGGATGGGGAGCCATCTTCCCCTTGCCCCACACACTGTGTTTGCCTGTTGGCAGCTTGTCTGCTTGGTAGTCAGCAGCTAGCAGGTTGTTAGTGTTCCCTAAGGCCACCTGCCATATAGGAGAACACACTAACATGACTAACAGACACAATGACACAACCTTGACATGTACATAAAAATGTACATGTTCATGTACAATATCCATGTTCTACATATCTTGTTATACCTTGGCCGCAAGAACGTTTGATACAGGTATTCCAGACAGGGTTCTAATTACATGTCAACCACACATTCCAGCTTCCATTGAATAAATTGAAGCACTTAGGTGAGCTGAGTGCTGCATAGTTGAAAATTGAATAGCAGATTCAGACATTGGAATTAAAGTTACTGTGGCTAAAATTTTTAATAAAAGGACACCAAATTATCTCAACTTCTGTCGCATTTCACACAGAGTGGGTATATCATAAATGAAATACAACACAATGTATTATGTTGCAATTTACCTGCATTGATGCAGGTACGCTTATCTAATCCCATCGCACAATGACCAATGACATTTGTGACCAAAACTTTATACACATATGTTTAAACTACTGTGCCCAATTATTCCCAAATTGACGATTTGTGGCGCTATTACTGTGCATGAAGTCCCCATTGTAGGCAAATCATGCAATGTACAAATGTACAGTCTGTATGTGACTGGGGCTTTACATAATTTTATTATCAAACTTTTACCTCAGACAGCAGTACCAGTCCAGTGTTGTTCTTAGTAGTTGGATAACAGTAGTTGGCACTCTTGGATGACATGTCTGCAAAGTATACTCCTTTCCCAAACTGTAAGGACATCAAAAGAACATGAAAACTTCAGCTTTAGCCTTATGTGACAGTTCAGTACAGTAGAGAACTGAGTGGCCTGTTGCCTGTAACACCTCATAAACCAAGCTCCTTACTTTGAACCTTCAGTGATCACATCCAAAGCTTCCCCTTTTCTAATGAAATCAATGGTAACATGGTTCAAAACGAGAACAGAACGCTATAAAAAAGTTCATTCCCTATCTTGTAACATTGGTTAATAAGCACAAATACATTGTAGGTATGAAACGTAGTTACAATATATTTCTCTTCGCCAAGAAGAGTATGAGATTGCTTGACTTGGGTCTG
>NC_049986.1:4941566-4961457 GCF_000003815.2 Branchiostoma floridae
TTGTGGATGGAACTTTGTGATTTTTGGTAGGTGTGTAGCAGTTGTCGAAAGGAATGCCAAGTTTGAAAACGGTTTACCTGGCGTTTTCCTACGGTACTGCAGCGAGCTTGGTATGTTTTTTGCGGTTTGTTTTTGGCAGCATAAGTCAAAATCTAGCTGGGCGATTTTCACGAAACTTGGTAGGTGTGTAGCGGTTTTGGAGAGGAAGGTCAAGTGCGAAAATGGTTTACCTGGCTCTTACCTATGGTGCTGTAGCGGGATTTGTATGTAAGTGCGTTTGTCTGTAAGCAAGATAACTCGAGAACCCTTGAATGGATCCTGATTATATTTGTTAGGTGGATTGGGGTTAGGAAAACGAAGGTCAAGTTCGATAATGGGCACCCTAGTGGCTGCCTAAGGTACTGCAGCAAAACTTTTAATTTTGGCACTTCGTGTTCTGGACATGCTGTGGTCATGATTTTTGAGTGGTAGATAGCCCTTGAAACAGAGAGTAAGTGCTGTGAGTTTGGACCCCCTATCGGCTTTTTGGGAACTGCAGGCACCGATTTCCGTTCAAACTTTGGACGAGGATAACTTGAGAACGTGTAAACAGATCATCAGGATTTTCGGTATGTAGATAGAATGAGTGATGACTTATACAATGTAATACTAATTATGCAAATTAGTAGCTTATTTGCATAATTAATGAGGAAAGTTCATAAATCCATGCCAACAGCATATAACTCAAGAAGCTGTGTATGGATTTTCATGATATTTAGTATTTAAGTAGCGGCTGCAGAAAGGAAGGTTGTGTTCGAAAATAGTTGACGTAGCATTTTCCGTTAGGACGGTAGCAGGCCGAGTGTGTGCGTCCTTTTGTTTGTGGAATGCATAACTCGAGAAGCCTTGAAAAAATCCTGATGATATTTGGTAGGTGGGTAGGGGTCAGGAAAACGAAGATAAATTATGATAGTGGGCCCCCTAGCGGCTTCCTAAGGTACTGCAGCAAGACTTATTAACAGAAATAAACTGTGCTCTATATATCTCATTTTGACCTATATCTATGGACACAGCTGTTATACAGATGGTTTGCTGGAGGACGCCCTTACACTGGGGACAAAGTCTAAATTGACAAGCATGAAATTCTGATTGACCAGGGATGCTACCAGGTCATCTGTCAGGTCACAGTCTGGTTTTGGTAATGTTTGTGTGCTTGTGAGGAACAATAAGACCTTAAAGTCTTAAATAAAGGCATGATTATTTGGCGAAGAGATGGGTTCGTTGAACTCTAGTTTTTTATTCCATCGTTAGACATTCCCATTCTAAAGGGAAAGAAAGATAGATGTATCATGATAGCACTGATGGATGTAATAACAAATGGAAGTTGATATTTTTATTGGTAATGTCGCAGTTAAGCACCACTTTTAAACAAAAAGTGCTATCATCATATATAGCTATAGTAGTTTTAACGAATTGTAGATATGATATATTTTAGAGCTGTATTTGTCTAAGACGTCTGTTAGTGATTCAGTCCGAGTACAGTCAAACCTGTCTATAGCGGCCACTCAAGGGACTGGTCAAAATTGGCCACTATAGAGAGGTGGCCACTATAGAGAATATGCTAATTAATTGACCACAAGCAATAAGTTACACATGGTTCTAGTACCCACTGATCTTTATTCACACAATACAGTACTGTACATGTACTGCAATGATTTTTACACTATATGTATTAAGAAAACAAAAGCTATAAAAAGTATTAAATGTTCTACAGTTGATATTGTCTGAAGAGACCGGTATCGTCATATTTCTTTGATCTTTCGTCTTGTATCCTTTGATACTTCGCCGTCCGTGTGTTCCCGCTCGCGTTCACACGTCAGATTTGCCCATTATGCTAATTTGGTACTCACAAGAAAAGTCACGTCATTTTAGACTTATCTCTTAATAAATGTAAGAATACAATCCACCATAGTCTGAAGTTCATATAATTTTGTCTTTGTAACAATTTATCTAGAAATTTTTGTGATGTAAATTAACCTAAGCTATAGTGTATTAGAACGTAACTTTAACACAATTTACCTCCGTAATATTGGTGTCGTCTATTGACCTTATATGACCTCGTTTGTAAGCAGGTATGGGTAGCGCCAGTTTATGAAGTTTTGTTTTGAAAATAAGTCAAAGAGGTTTTCAATCCGGCGTAGGGTGACGATACGGCCGCTGTATATGGCCGAACGCGTGCCGAAACATAGATCAGCGGTCTGCGTGGCCGTAATCGGCAGTGTTTTTGTACCTGCGGGACCGGAAATCGTGTGGCCGTGGCCGCGTTGGACAGGTGGCCGCTAAGCCTATTTCTTAATCATTACGAATCCAAGGGACCGACAAAAAGTGGCCACTATATAGGCAGGTGGCCGTTATGCAAAGGTGGCCGCTAATACAGGTTTGACTGTACTGCTTTGTTACATGAACGGTGCAATTCATTTAACTACATGTACATCTAGTTAACTGCTAGACTGTCATTTTGAATGTTAGAATCAATAAAAACCCAATCATCATGTTCTATTTAGTCCTTCCTTCTGGCCTTGTTGGGGGCTAAAACAGGCCAAACTTTAGGGGAAATTTCTATATCATATCCTAATTTATAATGTTATGCAAGACTAGTTCAACTGAATTTGTTCCATTTTCCACACTTTCAGTTCCCTTGTACATACCATGTACCCAGTGACGGGAGCTTCAGGAGGTGCTATTCGCAGACCCTGGCTCAGGATGCCCATCCAGTTGGTCAGTCTGGACCCATGCCACAGCAACATTCTGCAAGCAACATGATGAAAAACAAAACAATCTATAGCAACAATGGACTACAGTTACATGCATGTACATTCTGCAGTCAATATCTATTAGGCTACCAGTATGTTAAGATTCACAATTCTCTATTCAACATACCGTAGGTGATTAATAGAAGGTACATTTCCACACATAGCTATCAATGCACACTTCTTATAGGGCACACTGAATGTAACATCATCTCGCACTCAGAAGTTGTAACATTCTGACATGTACATGTGTGTACATGACTTGTACAATCAGTTTTGTCCCAGGGAAGAAAGGACTACTTAATTGTTGGCAGGTGATTGTTACTGGTTGTGTACAAAAACTTTCATTGATACCCAGTGAATTACCAACTTCATCAAAGATGACTGCAACCTAGTTAAAAGCTGCAATACTTTTGAGGCTCACTTTTCAGTCATCACCATACAAAACTAAATAAAAAAGTACAAGAAGTACAGGTTTACCTGTTCCCAACATCGTTGAAGCCCTCCGCTTCTCCTGCTCTTTGGACAGCAAAAACATCCTGTACCTCCATGGTGTAGTGGCCATGTGTTTTAGCATGTGTGTTCTGTAAATACTGTTCCACAATCTGGGAAGATTTGAACTTGATTAGCATGGGGCACATCTTGATAAAAAACAATGGGCACAGCTTTCACAAATGGATACAAACTCCACACTCGTCCTGATGCAGAACCGTGTAATTAGCACAACTTTGCCACCAAACGAGTAGATCATAACCAGTTTACATTGTACATCTGAACAATGTCATGCAAATGCAGTTTTGGTATGAAAGTCATGGAGTGAAAACCCCAGCAACAGAGAATTGCACCTTGCCACACATACACATGTCTATCTTCTATCTATACAAAAGTAAAAACCAATATGTAGACAAAGTCATGATAAAAGTGACTATGTTAAAGACTGACATATTGCAGCTACTAACTTATGACAATCTTACATTAAAAACTTCATTCCAAACCTTTATTTGTTGTGATATATAGATGCTTAAGGTGTGAGGTAATGCTTTGACTCTGTTGTGGGTGTGTACATTTCACCAATCAACCACAAACTGGACTATTAATATTGCAGTGTACATGGGGCAATGACCTTGTGTGATGCTCTGGATACCAAAGGCTCGTCTAGTCTGTGAATAAAAAATGCACAGCTACTACTATAAGTATTAACCTTTCAAGTTATTCGTTCGTTTCAAGATCAAACTAAGTTTTGGCCGACATGTTGGATCGTTAGGTTTTATTGCTTGACAGACGATAGGACAATAAGGTGGTGATTGCTTTTGATTCATAGTTTACTGCATAGTACAAGTCTATCGTTATCAAAAATGTATACCAAGTATTTGCCAGCCTCAAATACATGCATGTATTCATTGATTGCACAAGCCATTGTAACCTCTCTTGACACTGGCGATCCAATGTGGCGGCCAGAAATTTGTTCGATCTCAAAACAAGCAGAATAACTTTAAAAACTAGTAAATAATAATAATAATAATGTTTATTTGCAAACTCATGCCCAAGGGCTAATTGCATACAGTCTCAAGAACTAAGAGAAGTAAATAGAGTAATACATAAAACTAGTGTCTAATCAACTACGTGATACTATGGATACTATTGTCAGCAGTGGTTAATGAACTGTCCCACGTTCTGTATGATGGTGGGATATTGTGCTTTTAGTAGAAATATAGTCTTTTGGTAATCACTTAGGTGGTAAAAACTTGGTGAAACAGTGAGAACTGTTTGAAATAATGTTTCTTTCGGTTTCATAGTGGGTACACTGGCTAATAAAATGTGTTTCATTTTTCCACTGCATTCATTGAGCAATATATACACAATCTCTCATGTACAGGGAGCTGTTTATAGCGGCCCCTTTCTATCTCTAAAGGATGTGCGCTTGTTCTTATCTTACATATGGCTGATCTTTCATTAAACTCTTTATGATATAGATAATTTTCCATCGCGTATTCGGATTTTTACCATTTTTTTTAAATCTTATCTTACCGTTATCTAGGGACAGTTGATGAGAAAACATTTGAACATACATATCAGTAAGTCTTCTCTTCAGCAATGTACATATGTTCTTATTGTCTAATGTAGGGTAGTTGGTGTTCCATAAGAAAGAATAGCCTGTATTATCTATTATTTCTTTAACGTGGTGCAGCCAGTTTTTCTTCTAACTATTTCTCATATTGTATTCCTGACAGAGTCGTGCGTCCTCCAGTAAGGGGTGTGTGGAACTAACTGTCCAGTTGTTTTACTCTTAGCCAGTATTTTATTACACGTACGGATATACATTGTATCTACATCTGTTGGGAACATCCCAAGCTCTGCCCTGCATGCTTGATTACATGAATTCCTGTGCACACCAAGGATGTTTTTATAAAAACGGTTCTGGGTTGTTTCAACAGGACATTTGTCATTTGAGAAATCTTTGCCCCAGATCTCACAGGCATACAACAGTATAGACTTGATACATGTATCATAGATTTTAAGTAGGGTCTTTGGGGACAGTAAACACCTAGGAGTTACAATTGCTGCACATCTATTTTATTCATAACTGCATGGACAATGTATCCAGAGACTCACACATGTTATTGCCCCACATACACTGCATAGTACACCTTAGTTTGTGTTGTTCAGGTACATTGTAATTGTATATTATAGTTGCCACAGTTGGTCATTAAAACTTTGATTCATGTACATCATCTTAGTGTTGGAAGAAAGTTTTAGTGTTATATTATGATTACTACCATAACAGTTTGTTTTGGTACGACACAGAGATTTAGTGCACAATAACATAATTACACAAATTTTATACAATTCTTGCAACATTACACATTTTTGAGACATTTTGTGGAGCCTGACCTTGTAGTGAGGATGGGTGTGTTCCATTGGCTCCAGCTTACACTTCAGGGACTGGTACTGTTTGTCAACAGGGTGCTGATCATCATCAGTCTTCCCTTTCAGTAAGGTCATGGCAACTTCAATGTCATCCAGGGCCTAGAGAAGACCAGCAAGCATTGGTAAAGAGTACTTGCTAGTGCAGAATATGATACACAAACATGCAGTACATGTATGACTAGTTCAATCCATTTTTTTTTCTGTCAAGAAAATAAAGATTTTGCTCTCATGACAAAATCTTTTCATTAGTTTCCTACATGACAAATATGTTTTCTCTTACACATTAGACACACAGTCTAAAAATTTAATCACCAACAGTAAGAATTACAAAAAATTCATCACTTGTGCTTTTAAAGTGATGAAAATACTGTAAATGCACTTAAGTTCGCGGGGATTTAATTTCGCGGTAGCAGGAAAAAGGACTTTTCGCGGTGGATTTAATTTCGCGGTAACACCATAGACTGCAGTCTAATACCATATTAGAAAAATATTCGCGGTGGTTTTAAGTTCGCGGTGATGTGGTCACCGCGAAAACCGCGAACATTAATCCACCGCGAACATTTCTGCATTTACAGTATGCTAGATTTGTTTTCGTTAAGGTCTCACTTCGCATTTTTTTTTACAATTTGGGATTTCACTATCATAGCAACATCATCACATCTACTCACTTCCAGCAATTTGAGCTTGGCTTTCAGCTCTTCATGAGTGCGAATAACAGGAGGCTGGCGCATTCTGGGTAGAAAATAACAAGATGACATGTTACTTCATGGCCATGGACCCTTATCTGTGTTGGTAGAAGACATAGTCATAGTGCAATGCTAAACTTGCGTCCACCACAATGGTGTTCACGGATCAAATTTTCAAGGACCACAGTGACTGTTGCCTTCTTCGGGATCTGGTCCAATTCCTGAAGAAAGCAACAGTGGTCATTGAAAATTTGATCTATGTTTTTTGTGTTGGGAGAAAGTTTAGCATTGAACTATGAGATGACATGTGAACAGTCAATATGTATAAATTATAGGGAAAGTTAGTAGGTTGAGAATCAAAGGCCTGAGGGAGGGCTATTTCTGGACATAAACCTTGAGGAATGACTGCCCACAAGGTTCAATAATTTTTACAAATGACAAACCATTACTGACTTCATAGAGAGTACCAGTCCAAGCAACAAAAAAAAGGTCAATAATCCGGTTGATATGGTAATTTAAGTATGACATTAGGACCCCAACTGTTAACAGTAAAATGCTGATATTTTCCATTCTGCTAGCCATTAAAAGGTCATATACTGTATCTCCTGTATTTCCTACCCAAAGTCATGCGGAATGCGTGTGTAGAAGTCATTGCAGGCCTGTACCAGCTTGCTTCCTGATGTCTTCCCATCCAAGCAGGACTCAATCTGTTTTAGTGCCTTGTATCCCAGTTTGATCTGTTCCTTGGTCAGTTTGCCTACAATGACATATAATGATACATTCATATGTTATGTTAGGCGTATATCTTATGTGTCAGTCATGACTCCAGCAATGGCTGCCTGTGTGTGTGTCTCACAGGTATTGTCTTGTTGCCATCGTTTCTATAAATTAAATCAAATCAAGGACACCCACAACAGTGATATTGGAAGGTTCAATAAACTGCCAATATCACAAGTATTATTGAAAATGTCTAATGTGCAATGTGTAAAACTGAATCAAAAGCTATAGCCATGTCCTTCACATTGTACTTATCATGTGCAAATGTATACATACAGAATATGAAACTGTATTCCACATCACCCAAGGTACCAGCCCGACCACCGTTCGGATCACCCGCCAACCGAAGAAAATTTGGTGTCAAAAAATGGAAACAACACTAAACTCCTCAGGCCGTTGTTTTTTTGTGTGTTATTTAAGCGTTATATCTTCTCCCAAGACCTTTTGAAAAAAATTTATTTTTATTTTTCTTTTGACCTGTCAGTCCAATTTTTTCTGAAAAAAATTCAGGAAGCAATCAACAAATAAATTTGGTGTGGCCTAAGGAGAAATGGACGGTTTGCTATGGTTTTGAGTTTGCAATACTGATATGGCCTACCTACTGTCAATAATGGAAACCCTGGCGCTGTAACAAGTCGGAAACCACCTATCATACTTAGCGACTCAGGGCATGGGTGCTACAGATGGACAGAACAGTTTCGGCAGGGCTGGGTTGATCAACAATCAGTGATATAATATTGTATCTATCCTCTGGATAGGTGTCACTCCTTGATAAATACATGTATGTATTCGATGGTCAAAGATCGGGTCTGTATTCAATTTGGCTTGTTAATATTCAGAAAATTGGGTAGGCGGGAAAAGACAGAAAAAACTTTTCGCTGTGTTTTTGAGTTCGCACTGATGCGTCACCATGATAACCACCCACATAAAATCACAGCCAACATTTCAACATTTACAATAACACTTCCTTGGACTGAAACAACTTGACAGTCCATACCCAGTGGTGCTTTCTTGGTGTCATACTTCATCTCTTTCACTGCATCCTCCATGGTTTGGATATTGCATATGAGCTCAATAAGGCTCTGTAAAACAAAAACGACAGTTCTTGAAGTGCACTTTTCTAAATAGTAATAAGGTGAAAAGAAATGGATATATGATTATACAAGTTATATATCTATGAGACCACCATAAAATTATACAGTCTTGCCTCCATTCCAAAGCTATTTGATATTCCTTCCCTTTGATAATACAAAAAACTTAATTTAGCTGGTGAACATGAACAAAAAGGGAATGTACACTAGAAAGGCAACATTTTCAACAATGGTATTCCTAATATGTATTCCCCAACCATTACAAAATAAAATCTAGTGCACCTGTACTCTTTCATTCAGCTTGGACTCTAGTTTAATCTTCTTCTTTTTTGGACCAGCATCCACAGCATCCTCCTCTTCCTGTTCACAAGTACCACAACATTATACAATGATGTATTGCAGACTTGCTGAACAAAAATGCTGCCACATCTAAATTTACATACACATTTCAAAAAGCTTTAAAACATCATCTTTGCAATGCCTAGCAAAATAATGCTGTGTTTGCTGCTGTTGGTATCCTTCTGTCTCCAAAGAGACTAGGGTCCTGAGAAAATTAGGATCAGTAGGTACCCATTCTTATATTTTTTAGCCGAAGTGATACGAAAAAATGCAGTGTAAAACTGAAATGCATCAAGCACTAGCTGGTTTTACAACATCATAATCATACATATATACATGGGTATTGTACAAGCACAATAGAATTGGTCAGGTAGCTGGAAACACAACATTTTTCCTATGCCTAATCTAAAACATGAATTGTGCTTGAATTAAGCTTCAAAACCGCAATTGTGTCACACTACATTGTGTCTTTAAACCAAGCTTCTAAACAGCAATATAATGACACATGTCCATTGCTACAACACATGTATCTTCTTCTCACAGCATTTGGTAGCTGTGAGCCATTGAAAAGCTCTGTAGCTTTCTCAAACCTTTAGTACTGTAAATGCATTTAAGTTGACGGTGATTTTAAATTCGCGGTAGCACCATGCTATGTTGTCTCTTACTGCCGTGGAAAAATGTTCGCGGTGGTTTCAAGTTCGCGGTAAAACGGCCACCGCGAAAACCGCGAACATTAAACCACCGTGAAAGTTTCTCCACTTACAGTACTACTGCTTACTGCACAATGCATACATGTAAATGACAAGCCAAAAATCTGACAAACATAAAATAGTCTTTGAAGTTTCTTGGTGCTTACTGTCTGGAAAGTATATTTCTGAGTGTCTTGTATTTTTGTTATTGTTTCGGTCATAGTCTGTACTGTATAAACTGACTGGTAGTAGTAGTGGTGGTAGACGTACATGTACATGTAGTAGTTATTGCTTACTGTAGATTGAGTGGGACAAATTAATCAAAGATCTCAATAACCTTTGGGCTGTAGTCCATCTGCAGAAGATCGTACTTCCCAGCAACTTTGCAGAACTTCTTACGATTTGCCCATTCATTCTTTGTCTTGTCGAAAAATCTGCGCAAGAAAAAAATCAATTGTAAGGCAAAGTTCTTGTTTCTCATAAGTTTGCGCATTTAGTAATAAGCAAGAGCCCATAACAATGAAGTCAATGAACAGATGGGCTGATACACAGACACAATGTACAGTACTTAGTATATATACACATTCATTGTACCAAGAATTTTTAATTGTTCCTCATTTTGACAAGTACACAGTAAAGTGGACATCAGCTTATTAACGTCATGTTCTAAGACTGTTGTCTGCAACCCTTTCCAGTATGTCAGGTGAGCGGCAACTGCCTCTTGGTCCTGAGGTAGGGTCGCTAACATGCTACATGTATACTATATACACTACTCAGACTTACTTTTTGGTGAACATTTCCTTGGCTTCATCCAAGTTGAATCCATACTCTATCAAGTTGTTCTGTCCTTTTTTCCCAACTGTGACAAGATAAGAATTCAAATTAATCACTGTTTACTAACTAGTATACATGCACAACATCTGAAGCACAAAAAACCATCAGTAGGTGATATATTCACCTGAACCACACATAAAACTGTACATCAGTAGGTGATATAATCCCCTGAACCACACATAAAACTGTACATCAGTAGATGCAGTACTCACCTAGCCTGGGTACCATCCGGAAAGTAGTTCGCTCTGGCGTTCATTATTTACTATATACAGTCGCTTCTAGCTCTGACATTCATTATACACTATATACAGTCGCTTCTCTGTGTTTCCGTCTGGGAATGCGGACCATCTAAACGTCTGGAATCGTCCAAATTCTGGAAGCAGGCGCTGATTGGTTCCCACATATGAGCGAATTATGGAATGGTTTCAAGCGATCGTCCGAACAGGCGTTCCAACACCGGACAAGCTCTCCGTCTGCGGGAGGACCTGTGGTCATCGAACGAGCGCTCTAGAACCTATTCCTTGATTCGCTTATCAACTGATGTTAGCACCAAACGGTTTGAATGCGCACGTCTCCAGACGGATAGCAGAAGCGAACATAGGAGCGAACTACTATCCGGATGGTACCCAGGCTAGTAACTCACCTGAACCACACATAAAACTGTACATCAGTAGTAGTACTCACCTGAACCACACATAAAACTGTACATCAGTAGATGCAGTACTCACCTGACCACACATAAAACTGTACATCAGTAGGTGATATAATCACCTGAACATCAGTAGGTGATATAATCACCTGAACCACACATAAAACTGTACATCAGTAGATGCAATACTCACCTGAACCACACATAAAACTGTACATCAGTAGATGCAGTACTCACCTGACCACACATAAAACTGTACATCAGTAGGTGATATAATCACCTGAACATCAGTAGGTGATATAATCACCTGAACCACACATAAAACTGTACATCAGTAGATGCAGTACTCACCTGAACCACACATAAAACTGTACATCAGTAGATGCAGTACTCCCCTGACCACACATAAAACTGTTCATCAGTAGATGCAGTACTCACCTGAACCACACATAAAACTGTTCATCAGTAGGTGATATAATCACCTGAACCACACATAAAACTGTACATCAGTAGATGCAGTACTCACCTGACCACACATAAAACTGTACATCAGTAGATGCAGTACTCACCTGAACCACACATAAAACTGTACATCAGTAGGTGATATATTCACCTGAACCACACATAAAACTGTACATCAGTAGATGCAGTACTCACCTGAACCACACATAAAACTGTACATCAGTAGATGCAGTACTCACCTGACCACACATAAAACTGTACATCAGTAGATGCAGTACTCACCTGAACCAAACATAAAACTGTACATCAGTAGATGCAGTACTCACCTGACCACACATAAAATTGTACATCAGTAGATGAAGTACTCACTTGGACCACACATAAAACTGTTCATCAGTAGATGCAGTACTCACCTGAACCATGCGTACATCAGTAGTACTACTAATCATGATCACACATACAGTAGAACTGTACCTCAGTAGATGACTGAGTACTCACCTCTTCCCCACCTTAACCACACATAAAACTTCTTGGTGCGGGTCTCCTGCAGGAGTTGTAGTAGGTAGTACTTGTTGTTGTTAAACTGCAAGTTTGTCTGGATGGAAACACAAATTGATTACTTATTTGATTGTAATATCAATAATAATTTAGATTTTTCAGAAACATATTCAGTGGAATCAGAGATTCTTAAACTGACTTAATAATTTGACCTGACCATTGGAAGACAGTAGACTACTGTACAGTGTAACACTAAAAAGACCAAGGCCTCATCCTTGGCTGCAGGCTTTTAGCTAGGATTTTATAATAGGGAGTCCAAACTTATTGGTGAGTCGCGGTAAGTGACTACTAGTATTGTTGGGGGGTCCAGGGACATCCACCTTTCATGGTGCATGGAGTTTTTCATGATTTTAAGTTAAAATAGTGCATTCTAAGGTATCCCAAGAGGCAAAAATACTGTTCCAGAGGTCACAGTAGAAGACTGTGACCACAGATGACCTGGTGGTAGCATCCCTGGTCAATCAGAATTTCATGCTAGTCAGTTTTCTCCCCAGTTTAAGGGCGTCCAGGGGCATCAAATTTCTTGTTATTCTAAGAAAAGTGCGTCCAGATGACCCGTTGACGCATGCCTGGCTAAAAGCCTGCTTGGCTGAGTATTCCCTCATAATGAATGGACTTTAGTATTCAATCCCTTAAATGTTGTTGTTCCTGGTATCATGGCATTTTTGGACTCAAAGGAAGGGCTTAACAAAGCTAACAGCTGTATCTGAATTAAGGCTATCCAGATTCCTCCATCAGGAATAGGTTGCTGATGTCCTCTCCCAGGTACAACTAAAACTCCCCTGATCTAATTTGTTAAATGAGTGATGAACTTTATTGCTCGGCATTTGTACATGGTACAATGTATGGCAACGGCTGTTACACAAAGTACAACATAGGTGTAGAGAATAAGACTTAATATCGTAATTAACATAACAAGAAGGGCTAACAAAAGCCCTTACCTGGTTCAGCATGGCATCCCAAACAGTGTTCCCTTCACAGTATACCTGGGCCTGAGGACAACACAAAACAATCACCAGGGTAGTACAGCCTACAATACAGTATACATCTATCAGGGCTCGAAATACACTTTTTAGTCAACTTGCACCTGTGCAAGTTAAGCCAAAGGTAACTTGCACCAAAAGAAACTTACTTGCACAACCCAAAATAGTGAACTGTTAAACCCTTATCTCCTCTTCTGAAAATTTGCAAATGTACGTGACTAGTAGTAAATGGGGATACATACCGGTAAAGACCACATGTTTGGATATTTGTTTTTCCGTAGCGTATTTTATTAGCTTCGCCAAGAAGCTTATGTTTTTGCCGACTTGGGTCTGTATGTAGGTCAACAGGATATAACTCGAGAAATTGTGGATGGAACTTTTTTATTTTTTGCAGGTGTGTAGCGGTTGTTTAAAGGCATGCCTAGTTCGAAAATGGGTTACCTGGCGTTTTCCTATGGTACATTAGCGAGCTTGGTATTTTTTTTGGTGTTTTTTCGGGAGGCATAAGTCAAAATGTAGCTGGGCGATTTCCACGATATTTGGCAGGTCTGTAGCGGCTGTGGAAAGGATTGCCATGTGCGAGAATGGTTTAGCTACCTTTTACCTATGGTGCTGTAGCTGGCTTTGTATGTAAGTGCGTTTGTCTGTAAGCAAGATAACTCGAGATGTTCTTGATGGATGTTAATGATATTTGGTTGATAGGTAGGGGACACAGAAAGGAAGGTCAAGTTCGATAATGGGCCTCCTGGCAAATTGTTTTGGTACTGCAAGTGAGCATCAAAGTTTGCGCCTAAATTTTCCAGAAGTGCCAGGTTCGTGATTTTTTACTGGTGGATAGCTGTTGGTACTAGGAGTCAATGGTCTAATTTTGGGCCCCCTAGCAGCTTGTTTGGAATTGCAGTGGGTGTTATATTTCGTAACTTTTTAGATGGATAACTCCTGAGGGGATTGATGGATATTTTTTGTTTTTGGTAGGTAGGTACTTTGGATGATTATCAACATAATGAGATGCAAATTATATAAATCACTCTGTATTTAATATAATTACTTAGGGAAACTTCTATAACGGTTGAAAAATACTTGTGACGGAGTCACCTGAAAGGACTTGAATCGACCCATAGATGTCTAAAAATAGAGAGGAAGTAGGTCAAAGGAGCCAGTGGAAGCAGGGGCTCCCTGATAAACAGACGTTGTCTTGGAAGCATGAAATTCTGATTGACCAGGGATGTTACTAGGTCATCCGTGTACTATTCCGCCAGGATGGAGTCTGGTAGAGACTACTGGCTGAAAAATGCCTATAAATGGTCATGGTTCATGTTAGCAAAATACAAAGCCTGACCGTGTCCAACACGTATCTATAAAATTAAGCAATTAAATAGCCTGCTGAATTGATGTCAATACGACGGCACACAGCAAAGGATTCATAGCAGTTGAAATACAACATATCTATATACAAGTGTTGCTTATATCTATATACAGATCAACAATAAAAGCAACACTATATCATGGGAACGGTAAAAATGTAGTAGAGGGAACTTGACGAATATCACTTGATATAAAGATGTAGAGCTAATATCTACGAGACACTTCAGGTGTATTTTCTTATGATGGACTGCAAGGAAACTTGGTGTTCCATGTGCCAGTAACACTACATGGGTCTAAACAAACGAATAAGTACTATGTAAAGTCAGTAATATAACAGAATTGAACAATGACGGCTTGTAACACATAGTACTTACATCTGTGAACTAGGTTAAAACAACAAGTGTCCAAGTGCTGGGACAAGACAAACCCAACATGTTGAAGAACAGCACTTAGGTCAAAAGGGTCACCGTCAATTATCCACGCATTCCTCAACTCTTAACAGAGATGTCATGTTGTAAGGGAAAGGTCGGCTAGAAAGAACTGACATCATTGCGAGAAATACAAATCGCCAAAGGTGACAGGCGGCTGTCATCGGACAGTCGCAGAAATCATAACCTTGGACTCTGTAAAATACCTCTGACTTAACTCGCGACTGCAAAGCTTTACTTTCTATTTTCATGAGATTGAAACAAACGTTCACCAAGGCGGGGGTCGTAGCAATCCTTACATATGGCCCTTAGATGACCCTTGGTGAGTTAAAAAGTTCCGTAAATTGGAAGGAACAACTGTTACAGTGGCCGGGGTTTGGTGAGTGACGAATGCAATTATCGGCGTGACTTTCTGTGGTTTCCAGGTTTCCAAGACCTACCCACATACCAAATATCACTTCAATCCATTCAGCCGGTCTTCAATTTGCTGGTTTCTACATACATACATACATACATACATACATACATACAAACGCTACCCAAAACATAACCAGCTCTCCGAAAGTAATTATGACAACACAAAATAGAACAGTAACCTCATACCTGTACAAATTGTTCTGATTATGCAAAGACATTCATTCACATCGCCAAAACATTTGCTGCATTATGTACACCGACAGAATAGACTAATCTACTCACAATGTTCATAATCCAACCAACCACTACATGATGTGACTAGATAACATATGGACTTATACACATTAATCATTCAAAAAGAACTATCTTCCATAGAAATTGTTTATTTGGCGAAGATATGTGTTCGAGGAACTCTAGTTTTTGGTTTGAAATTGTATAAACTGTTTCATAAAAACTGTGAATTTAGCCTCAATTAAAGACAATTCAATGTCTACAACTCGATAAGATCCATAGATTTCTTCTGGACTCTTCAAGTGACATCCATCACAGTAACTAGTCTTAAGCATCTCCAGAATGAAGTGGTAGAACAACTCAATACAATACATATAACTGGAAAAACCAGTTGAACATATTTAGTATGCAAATGTAACTCATATGCAAATCAAGGTAAGACAGCACCTTAGGAATCATTAGCATTGTAGAGATGGATTTGTTTAAAAAAATAGTTTACCTGGATGTCTAACCAAATTTAGAAATAACAAATTTAGGCTTTTTTTTATTCAGTGTTATTTTCTTTTACCTTTCAATGACAGACAATATTCTCGGTGTGTGTAAGCTTTTTCTAATGTCAGGTATTAGAGGACAAAAGTAACTTGCACTGGTGCAAGTTTGGTCTAAACTTACTTGCACCACACCAATTTTACTTGCACAAACTTGCATATGCATGTGGTATTTCGAGCCCTGTCTATTATACCTGAACAAATATCTTACAGTAGCTAACGTAGCTACATTATACAATGTAGTTTCCCCTCAATCATCAGAAAGAGGCAGTAATTTTGGAAGAGGCTAACAATGAATTGGTGAATTGATATTTAATAGTTTGTAGTATGTAGGCTGACTTACAATACACATTAGAAGTCTAAGATGATTTTCATACCAAGCAGAACTTAATTTGTATTCAAAATACAACTGTTAACTGATTTCAGGCATTTCTGTATGTCAGTATGACTATAACAAGTTATCGTATATGAATGTTTACCTTGCCCAGCAGTCTGGTGCATTCGGTGTCCACAGGGGCCAGTCCCTGGAATGCAACTCTTTTCAATTTATCTGGAAACAAATAAAAAGCCCTTTAGTAAATACATGTAGAAAGATTGAGTAACTAGAAAGACCGATATAATAATTTGCTCCGGAGCAAATAACATGCATTTGCATAATACCGCCAGTAATCATAATATATGATAACGCCAAATGCCATAAACGATAAATTTTCGGAGCTCCATCTGTGCAGCAACAGTAACATCTATTATCATAATACCGGTACGTTTACGACGATTTCTCTAGCCATACTGATTTGACAAATATTGTCAACGCATCATTTTCTCCAATTACATGTTGCTGTTATAGGTTACCCTTGCCACTTCTTCTGTGTAACTTTTCTGCCACTCTTGTCCTGCTAAAAGCGTAATATTGTAATTGTAACACGCCGCGGAATTACACGGCGAACGGGCGCGTGGTTGGGGGGGGGTACAAAATACCGGTAGGAAGAAACACGGCACAATTAACTGCCGCTATGTACATTTATACATCCTCTGATGTTCCTTCCTTTTCTGTCAGTAAAATGCATAAAACATAAACCTGCATGAGCATACAAAGTGTCATGAGAAAACGGACGTATACTGTCAAGAATTTTCATTTAACTTCTGTCCGTCACAACCGCTATGACGTAACACTTCACTGCTAGCATAGATATAAAAATGGCGGGAAAATGGCTGCGTACGTTCAATTTTGCCCATTCAGTCGTAGATCCGGGCTATTATGCAACGGTTCTTCACACTTTTACATGAGTCGTAGGTCACCAACAGAAATTCAAGATTGTTGTTGAATCATGTTCGTCTTGTGCCGTGAGCATGTGTAATTATGATCTATATAAATTTGGCAATGAATGTGACAGTGTGTTCGTCCCACGACGAGCTGCCTACCCCGAAATTTAAAAAAAAGTATACTGAAAACTTTTGGCCTTGTTGTCTTCGAATGCATTGTTATCGATGCTTTGTAAATGGTGTATTGGACACCTAGATGTCTGAAGTGTGCACAGCTCAGAAATAACTATTGTTGCATGTGTAGATCTCTTTAAGTTCCAGTATTTTAATCTACCGGTATAAGTCTTACTACCGGTATTATGCCAATGCATGTTAATTCCGAGGGTATGCATACTTCAGACACCAGGGTGCTCATCACACATTTTTAAGTAGGCTTCGACAACGATGCATAATGCAAATTTCAAAGACAACAAGGTCAAAACTTTTCAGTCCTATAGTTAACGTTAACGGGACAGGCAAAAGCGCCATGGGAAGAACCTACCGTCACGTTCCTCGACGTCTAAACAGTATTTACAATGAAAATGACTACAGTAACAAAGTACAAATTATCAAACTCACTCTCAGACATTTCAAAACGGCAACAGAGGACGTCCAACTGCGTGGCGATATGATATAACGTTAACGTTAGGTCCAGACTGCCGACTGAAGTGTTCTGGCGGGCAAGCACAAACCTGTTTCCCGCGCTAAGAGGCACGACCTTTCACCTTTGACATATATTTTTAAAAGGATATATGAAACAAAATCTGCAAGTATTTTCTTATAATGTTAGACATAATAGCATATTAGTTTAAATGATTATTTAGAAATGAGTTACATGTACGGACGGACGGATATGCCCTAAGGTAGCCTACTAGTACCTGGTCTTGCATATTGGGCTATTCTAAAGCAAATCTGGAGGGGGTTAAACTTCTTGGCCATGTTTCTTTTAAATTTCAACTTTCCCTATCCAACAGCTTTATTCTCTTGTCTAACGTTATAACTTCTAAAACTGTTAACTCTGTTTAAGTTACTTTATATGTCACTACCTTTTCTCAATTTCTAACTTCCCTATTTCAACACCCCTCCAGTTTTTTCCAAACAGCCGTTGCGTCATATTGTGACCCGGAAGTAGCGGTTCCGCTGAGATCTGAGATGAAACAGCCCAGAGGCTCAGTCCATGGTTGCACTGGAACCACTAACTTTACTGCTGACAGAACTATCATCATCAGACATCACGGTAAGTCTGAATGGAGATGATCTTCAAGTAGGAATCATTTTGCTCATGCTTGATGACTGTGAAAGGTACTTTTACAGGACAGGGGAAATTTTACATAGCGACATAAAAACCATTGGAGTTGACATAATACTATATTTTAAAAAAAACCTAATTCACAGAGATTAGAACACATGTGTGGCATCAGGAATTCTACTAGGTAATATTTAGGGTAAGGCCCTGATTGAAAACAAAACCTGTCTGAACATTGTTATGTAAATGAAACAATGGTTGAGACCAGGACTGTTTACAATTTTGGGGCCTTAGCTCGTTAAGATACTGTAAGTGCAGAAACTTTTGCGGTGGTTTAATGGTCGCGGTTTTCGCCGTGGCCGCTTCACCACGAACTTAAAACCACCGCAAACATTTCTCCAAGGCAGAAAGAGACTACAGTGCATGGTACTACCTCGAACTTAAAACGGTGACCGCGAAAAGTCATTTTTCCCGCTAACGCGAAATCAAATCCCCGCGAACTTAAATGCATTTACAGTAACCTAGAATTCCTGTGGCAGCTCATTCGTTTTGACCTATGTGAAAAGGCTTCTTGTATGGATGCAAAGCTGGTTTGCCTTCAGCGGTTCACTCATACAAATTACAATTTCTTCAAGTTGAGTGATCTTGACTGTCTCATCCGTGTCTTCAGAGTTGCTGTCTGACCAGACCGCTCGCACAAGGTCGGGGACTTTGCTGTCCCGCCGGAGACTTCGTAACTTCTCCTCAATGTGAGAGCTACCCTGCTGCTTTCTGGAGTATTCTCTCATCGCTCAAACTTGCACTTTTTCTGCGGGCATATGGACCTGGATGGCCTCTCACCTGCAGTCAACACACTTTACATTGACTTCCCGTCTTCTCTCTTACAAAATCCGACTCCATATCAGTCAATCTGATAAACCACAAACTACCCAGTGACATCAACTCATGTGGTCAGGTCAAAGTTCACACCGGCTGCACAAAAAGGAATATGTTTATGATCAATGGACCCTTCCAGCCGAACACCATAAGCCCCCTGTTCGATCTCGGGTTCGATTTCAAAACCTTGGTCAAAAACGGCGCGAGTTGCAAAAACATCGCCGCTGCCGCTATTAAGCTGAGGATACCGTATGACTTCGGTTTAGCTTTTTCGGCCCTGAAATCCTCTCAGAACCGGCGACAGGAAAATGCTATGTATTCTTTGTGTAAGGCTACGTCCACTGGGTACATTCGTTTGAGGTGGAGGCGTATAAAGTTGCGGTCAGGGCGATATAATTTCAGTCAAAGTGGAAGCGGGAGGCGCTCCATAATATTACCTTGTTAGTGGGCAGGAGTGCCCGGTTTCTGACATGCGGTCGATGCAGGTGTAAAGCTGGGTACGTATATCTGTGACAGGTTTTCTACCGTGTTTGTTGCATGCATGACATTTACATACATGCTCAGGAGAAAAACCAAACTAAGAAGAAAGCAGCTCGGCCACTCACGGAGAGGGATCTTGTACCACATGCCAAAATATAAGACCCTAATACAAAGTCCGCTAGTGCAGAGTCCCGTCTCTTCTAGTACACTGCT
>NC_049986.1:4961557-4965211 GCF_000003815.2 Branchiostoma floridae
TCAACAAAAAAGGCAAAGCATTTCTCTTTGGCCATTTCTGTCCCACTAGGGCTGTTTTTGACCGAGTATTCGAAATAGAACAGGGGGTTCTATTTGTTCGATATGGCGTTTGGCTGGAAGGGTCCATTACCAACCAAGCCACCATGTTGAAATAAAGGCTCTTGAGTTGTACCGTCTCTTACTGGCTCCGTTGCATTCCTTGTTCGCTAATCAGCAGACAAGGAGTGCATAGTTTATTTGAGATTTTGCATTTTATATTTCAGCCCTGCAGATTTGTCTCCTGTTTGGACCCAAACGGGGGTGCGTACTTTGATCGAGAAAATAGTGTATTGTTTTGTGTGTGTGTTGGGGGGGGGGAGTTGTCTGTCTGTATTTCCAGATATTTATTAGTATAATTTAAGAACCTCTGGAGGGATTGTGATGATATTTTGCTTGTGGGTAGGGTTGTTCGACATGTGAGGAGGTGAAAATAAGGGTAGTTCGACATGTTGGGAGGTGAAAATAAGATGTTGACAAGAAAAACTTTAGTGATCAACAGGGAATAAGTGGTACAAAGATCAAGAATATCAATTGAATGGTGATGTGGGTCTCATGAGCTGACTCCTGTTAAATATGTATCTTATCCCACAGCTTGGTGTACCCTATAAGAGCCCAACATGGAAACACCTCTATCCTCCCCTGATGGCCGGCTGGGAGAGGAGGAGCTAGAGCTTCTGGCCAAGTTGGAGGAGCAGAACAGGTATGGTACATGTGGAACTGTACATGACATGATGACACAGGATGTGGAACTGTATATGACATGATGACACAGGATGTGGAATTGTACATGACATGACATGATGATATAGAACAGGTGTGGTACATGTGCAACTGCACATGACATGACATGATGATACAGAACAGGTGTGGTACATGTGGAACTGTACATGACATGATGACACAGGATGTGGAACTGTACATGACATGACATGATGATATAGAACAGGTGTGGTACATGTGCAACTGTACATGACATGATGACACAGGATAAGAGTGGTACATGTGTGGAACTGTACATGACATGATGACACAGGATAAGAGTGGTACATGTGTGGAACTGTACATGACATGACACAGGATAAGAGTTGTACATGTGTGGAACTGTACATGACATGATGATACAGAACAGGTGTGGTACATGTGTGGAACTTTACATGACATGATGACACAGGACACAGGATACAGTGTGGTACATGTGGAACTGTACATGACATGATGACACAGGATAAGAGTGGTACATGTGTGGAACTACATGAATGATGACACAGGATAAGAGTGGTACATGTGTGGAACTACATGACATGATGACACAGGATAAGAGTGGTACATGTGTGGAACTGTACATGACATGATGACACAGGATAAGAGTGGTACATGTGTGGAACTGTACATGACATGATGATACAGAACAGGTGTGGTACATGTGTGGAACTGTACATGACATGATGATACAGAACAGGTTTGAAATATGTAGAATTGTACATGACATGATGATACAGAACAGGTGTGGTACATGTGGAACTGTACATGACATGATGACACAGGATAAGAGTGGTACATGTGTGGAACTGTACATGACATGATGACACAGGATAAGAGTGGTACATGTGTGGAACTGTACATGACATGATGATACAGAACAGGTGTGGTACATGTGGAACTGTTCATGACATGATGACACAGGATAAGAGTGGTACATGTGTGGAACTGTACATGACATGATGACACAGGATAAGAGTGGTACATGTGTGGAACTGTACACTGTACTGGGCTGCCCCCCCCCCCGGAAAATATGCCCCCCCCCCCCCCAAAAAAATCAAGCTGAAACCTTGTGTATTTTTTTTATGATGGAAATTTCATAAAATCAAGCTAGTCTAACAGCATAGTTTACCCCTGAAAATGCAAGAAATGGCGTTTCAGAGAGTCCCCGTTTCAAAATTTTGCCAGACCTCCCTTGTGACGACTGCGTCTTCGATGCAGGACAATATGTTGCGGGAGCGTTGCTCTGAAAAATCTTTTAAACCAATAGAAATTGTACTATCGTACTTAGCTTAGTTTACAAGCAGAATGTGCCACTGAAATTCAGGAAATGACGTTTCAGACGGTCAAGATTTTAAAAGTTTCTCCGGACTTCCCTAGCGATGACTCACGCCTCCGGCGCTCACAACGACATGGTGAAAATTTGTGCGTGGTAGCTTAGGTCATCGCCCTCAAACATCTTTTTCTTTGACAAAAATGGCATAAGATTTAGCATAGTCTGCAAGCAAAACTTGTCCCTCAAAATACAGAAAATGTCGTTTCAGAGGGTGCAGATTTCGAAATTTCCAAAGACCAACCTTGCAACAGCTCGCACCTTCAGCACTCGAAATTGCCCTCGCTAAAACCATGTGTCTTTCTAACAGAATTGCCATCAAACTTAGCTTAGTCTGGCAGCAAAATTTGCCCGTCAAAACGCATGAAATGCCGTTTTAGAGGGTCTAGATTTCAACTTTTCCCGGGAGAGCATGCCCCCGGACCCCCCTAGGGTGGTCGTGCCTCCGGCGCGACGGGTAGCGTGTGCCGCAAAATTCTGTCAGTAAAAGTTCGCCCCCCCAGACGAAATTTCCTGCCGCCGCCTCTGATAAACTAATGTAGCTCTTCAAAATGGCCTTCAGTGTGCGGCCAGTTCTTTACAGTCATTGTGTACAGCTCTGTCTGATATAAATGTACCTGTATAGTAAATATCTCGGAAATTTGTCGTTCCTTGAATTGATTTTATAAAACCTCAACTGCAGTTCCAGAGCAAGCTGCTAGAGCACCCATACCTACCCCACTTCTTCCTTACACCACAAGCTATCTGTCATTTAAAAAAAATCAAGACCGTAGCATGTCCAAGTCAAAAAAAACAAAAGCGGAAGTTCTGCTGCAGTACCAATTCAAGGTCAAACACCAGGTGGCCAAAAACTGTACAATCATGTACCCCTAATAAGCCTTACCTACAGACTGTTGGTTTCTATCCCCTGATCTATATGGCTGTATACCCTGTAATGTGTAGGATGGGTTTAGTCCCAATTCCTAGACCCAAAAAGAGCCTGGTGGTGTTACTGTTAGGGCGTGCACCTAGACCTCAAATAGAAACTAGAGTTTCTCAAATGCATACCTTCACCAAGTAAACTTGAAGGGTTATTATGAATGCCTGTTTTTGAGACCTTCTAAGTTGTCAATGTTTTGATAGTCCTGTCCTTTTGTAGATGTACATGTAACTTTATTATAAGGTTTCTTACTTTATTATGCAAAACGCTATGAATTATAATATTTTCTTCCATAATCATGCAACTAAGGTCTTCAGTTACATAATTCATATCTATCGACATTTCTCTCTTTCTCAGCTACAGCCGTTTTGAAAGTCCTCTCGTGGAATGCAGCAAATTCGTGCAAAATAGTTAATATGCATTATTAGTTAGTAACCTATTATCTAATCATAAAAGTCATCACTTTAGCTATCTCCATACAAAAATCGTGATAATCTGTCAATCTGTCAACACGTTCTTGAGACCTTTATTCTAATCCAAAGTTTGAAATGCCTGCAGTTCCAATAAAGCAACTATAGAGGGCCTGAACTTACATATATGTCAC
>NC_049986.1:4965392-4966796 GCF_000003815.2 Branchiostoma floridae
CCGCGAGTCTATGGCCATGCTCAGATCCGAGAGTCTAAATGAAACTCAAATGATACTAAGATATAGGAAACAGCAATACTTTTTATGATAAACTAGAGTTCGGGGACCTCATACCTCCATGAAATATTTATTGCTTTTTTGTGGATATGTATGTTTATAGTCGGTTGTATTTGAGAGTAATGGTTATATAATATAAATGTTATGGGAAAGTAGTGGTGTATTTATCTAAAGACACAGAGGATGTCCATCTGATTAGTAATTATCAAAATGTGACACTTAATTGTGTAATGTGCGTTTAAGAGGTCGACGGCATATGGTAGCGTGGTGTTCCTTAAGCTTGATGTTTGGCATTTAAAATGTCTAAGGTTGTCAGCATTATTGAGGTTCGACTATGTGCCTCAGAGCTGTGTGGTGGGAGGAAGTTGGGAAACTCAGAAAGAAGAAGGGATGTGGCCAACTTTAGTCAGATGGTGATTTGATTTTCCACCAATATGTCATAACATCAGCTGTTCACACGGTACAAAAACGAGATGCACACTTTCCTCTAACAGCCCTACACCAACTGTTAGATGAATACTTGGCGCCAACCCCGTCTGCTAAAAAACAAGTACCATTGGCTACGAAAGAGACAACTAACAACTGTCCCTTATCGTAACAAAATCAGAACATCTGTATCGCCCATAAAACTTCTGACACCCAACCCAGATGAGAGGACCTAATGGCATTTTAATCACCATGTCACTCAAATCAGCAGTACAGTATGTGAGACATCCATACCTGTTAAGCATTATCGTTAAATGTACCTCAACTTTTTACAATTATACTTACGCTTCACATCTCCATGATATCCTAAGCAGACATAAATAAAACTAATTATCATATTAAAAAAACTCGGGGTTCCCCAAACAGCTGTCACCTCACCATCTGCTTGGAGCTAAGCCCATTAACAAACACATAAAGCACGATGCCTGTACCAATATATCTCAAATATAGGGGTGATTTCTGATATTATTACATCGATTATAACGACAGATACGGCTTCCAAGATCTCATCAATTCGAGCTTTCATCACACCCCACCAACACAACAAGTATGAAACCAATCCATCCAGCCGTTCTTGAGTAATCATCTACACAGACAGAGACACATAACAGAAAATATAACCTCCATTCCATGACATTTCATGGAGGTAACAATGATTCTATTTAGTATACTATAGCAAACCTACTATCTCATTAACAACTACACACAAGCCTACTTGTGTCACTTCTACAATGTTCACTCAAGACAAATACAAGTCTGACTAGTGTCAGTAGTGAAATGTACTCAATAGGTGTGAAATAGTGAGTATTATCTTGAAACTCTACTTAATCTTTTGACACCTGTTTGACGACTTTACAGTTG
>NC_049986.1:4967129-4980043 GCF_000003815.2 Branchiostoma floridae
ATCATTTGAGTTTTGGATCGGAGCTGGTCCTAGGTCCACTTCCGATCGGGGTCTCTGCTAGTAGTATGGCCGTTTCTCTTGGGAGTGATGCTGATACCAGTCTTTTTCCAATATCTTATCATCATTTGAGTTTGGATCGGAGTTGGCCTTAGGAGAGACCCCGATCGCAATCTATACTAGTAGAATCGTCGATTCTCCTAGGAGAGACCCCGATCGGAGCTGGCCCTAGGACCAGCTCCGATCGAGATCTCTCCTAGGAGAATCGACGATTCTACTGGATCGACATCTCTCCTGTGACATATACATGTACATGTACAGTAGGGCTGGGTACCAATATGGTGTACCAGTACAAAAAACGTTCTTTCTTGTTGACCGGTCCGGAAAACCGGACCTGAAGAAAGTCCAGTGGACTGGATGTTGGACCAATTAGAAAAGGAACAGATTATACTGGAACTATGGCGGCAGGTGTTCACATGTTTTGAGGTTAATTTATTGATAAAAGAAAATAGCAAGAGCAACGTAGAGGAGAGTTATCAAGTTTCTACAGTCAAAATTGGTGCAACTTAACAGAGACAGTTGTTTACGTGAAGATAGGATACTGAACTGAACTGAACTGAAGGATACTACATCAAACAGATTCCTTTCTAGTGAAATGGACCATTGTTTTGAGTATTGCCCCATACAAACAGTTATGTCCAGGTTCAAGTCCGGACCTGGACCTGATCCTGTCCAAACCTGATCCTCTAGACCGTACCTATACCAGAATTTTCTATACTGCCAGGCCTAATATACAGCACTTACTCCAGCCCCAAGAGCTATCTACCAATTAGAAGTCACAACCACAGCATGGTCAAGTTTTGATCAATGAATTTTTAACACATCCATCTAAAGACCATACGGTATACTTGAATAAGGAATGCATTCATACTAGGGCTGGGTACCGGTACAGAAAATTCAGGTCCAGGTCCGGTTCAGGTCCAAAGGATCAGGTCCAGGTCCGGACCTGAACCTGGACCTGATTCAGTATGACTCATACCAATATATTAATGGTCCATTTCACTACAAAGAAATCTGTTTGGTGGAGTATAAGACTTACACTGGCGTCTTAAAATCCTACAACACTAACTGCACCTGTACGATTGACTGTAAAACTTGGTGGAAATGACTATAAACTCTACTCTACTTCACTCTTGTTATTTTCTTCCACCTGCAAGCGCCAAAACGTGTGAATGCCTGATCAAATAATATGTTAATTTTCTAACCGGTCCAACATCCGGTCCACCTAATTTTTTCAGGTCCGGTTTTTCTGGACCGGTCCAATAAGAAAAACCGGTTTTGTACCGGTACGCTGTACTGATACCCAGCCCTACTTCATACGGTTCATGAACCCTTCACCCTCCGCGGTACAACTGGCAAACACCGACAACTTCCCATTTTGAGCTGCGTTAGACAGTGCGCCCTAACTTGGCACGCTTTTGTAATTTGCTCTCTTCGTATGCTGGTGACCAATTTAGATAAACATAACTAAAAATTCTAATTTTATGATATATTACCTTTCTTTCGACAGTAGAATTGTGATTGTGTGTGCTTCTTGTCTCCCGCAAGGACGGCTGAATCACAATCCAGGTCATGTATTCATGGCAAATGGGCGAAATGCACTGAATGCGGCAGCCCAACTAACAAAATTATTACGAAAAACGACAACGCCAAAATCACAAAAAAAACTCTGTGTATGTATTGGGATACATATTCGACATCACTCTGTGAAGTTTCATTTTTATAGACGGTACAAATCATTTGTTAGAGTAACAAATCTTTGGGCCGTTCGCTCGTCTGCCACCTTCGGGGCCACACTCCCTGGGGAAAACAACGGCGGTGATGCTTAATATGTTTTTTTTTCTATGGCCAGGCTTCTACTCAACAAACATTTGAAGACCAATATATTTTTAGTGTTTTGTGAAGCTTTATTTCTTATGTGTATGACAGTTGTGTGGCTGTTTTGTTCAGGTTGTATATTTAGGGACACGAGCCACCAATACCTAGTAACAGGTGACCACAGCGATTCGGCGCTACCAACATTATTGTAAAAATTCTGTCTACAAAAAAAAAGGGAAGTGAATATGTGTAAGTATTTTTTAATGGAAAAAACAGCTGTTTGTTTGGACTTGGTTTATTTATCTTTCTAATCATCGTAGTCAGTGGCAACAAACACGGCATACTTTTGCATAATAAGATTAGCAAAAAATCTGTGGCATCCTAGGGCAGGAAGCATCTTAGGGCAGCCCCCGTTAACCCTCTTGGCGAAGGTAAAATGCACAATTGATGTGCATTGAGAAGGTGATACAGAATGTGTAAATCGTAACATGGGTAGCACATTAACGTAACACTAGTTCACCTTTATCCAGGAGGTACTGTAAGTGCATTTAAGTTCACGGGGATTTAATTTCGCGGTAGCGGGAAAAATGACTTTTCGCATTGGTTTTAAGTTTGTGGTAGCGCTATGCAATGTATTCTCTTACTGCCATGGAAAAAATGTTTGCGGTCGTTTTAAGTTGCGGTGAAGAAGCCACTGCGAAAACCGCAAATATCAAACCACCGTGAAAGTTTCTGCACTTACAGTAACCGTTGCTTTCAGAAATGGGTATTTACAAAAGTGAACTAGCGTTACATGTATTCCTATATGAGCAAGAAGATCTCTGCAAAAGCAAGAGTTATCATCAAAATGGACTCTTTTTACTCAACCACATAACAAGATAGAATGCCTCTCCTGGAAAATATCAAATTTTAGTCTCTTTAAGGTCTCGTTGATGAGTTTTTTCTTCCCATAGACTTCTCTGTTAATTCGTGGTTTACATGGGCGCGTTCATAATGAAGCTACGTGAAATATCAGCAGATTTTTCATTCTATGTTGAGCACATTTACCCTTAGGCCTATATCGTGGAAAAAATTGCCAACATCAACTATACATAGATTTTTTTATAGCAATTACAAACTACGATTAGTCAATCCACACAAAAAGCACTTTTTCGCTGTTTGTGAACAGCCGCACCACTCTGTCAGGACTGTGTAGCTCCGACCTAGTGCGCGGCTGCAAAATTTTACCTGCTAATTTCTTCAGTACTGTTACAACAAGCTTTCACCAATCTAACTTTTGAGATCAGTTCCACTGGTTAAAAGGGAATTTCTCACCGCTAAAAACATGTGTCCATGCAGCCATTTATTTGTTGGCTCGGACCTCTTTTACTTTAGGGTACCCACTCGGAGTAATACATCAATGAGACTCATAATTCAGGTTAGACCTGATATATCATAATGCACGACACAATCTAGAATGTAGCACTACTGGAATGGCCTGGGGCTTCGTGGCACTATCCAAGCTAGAAACTGAGAACACCTTTAGGTGTCCTCTGAAGTTGTTTTTCCAGTTTGCTGTAAGACTAATACCTGTAGGTGGTATTCTCCCACAGTAATTAAACTGCCTCTGTGCACACATCAATGCTCCATTTTGTTTCTTACACACCGTAAAGGACAGTTTGAGGGGTCAGGCCTCATGAAACAAGCCAACAATTATTTGCAAATCTAATCATTTTCCACTTTTATTCAGCCAACCCAAAACACACTGCCACATTTGTTACAAGGATGACATATCCCCTTGCAAGTATTAATATCTGTCGTGAATGAAATTGATTTATGCAATGCAAACTAACTTTAAGATACTAACTAGATTGTTATTTTAAACTATGTTACCATGAAAATTATGTTCATTTTTAAAAGTTCACCTGAAATGTCCTGGGGTAAAGATAATTGTTAATTATTGACCTCTGACCTTTAACACTGCTGGGAAATTGTGTTGAGAAGTGTGCAGAGGTTATAAGAAGGGAGGGCGTCAGCCTGAAGGACGTCATGATGTAATTACTGCGGGTGTTGACCGCTGACACTGGAACTTTGTGTTGAAGTTGGGTGCTGATGTGGCAGGTATAGGGTGAGGCCCATGTAGGGGAAACAGACAACTGCCTGTTCTTCAACTCTGCAAACCTGAGGCTTGTCACAGACATAGCACATGTTTTGTAACATCCAAGACTAGAGAATGGATAAACTTAGCCAGTCGGGCCGGACTGTGGATATAGTACAGCTTGTCAGTGAAATTCCTGCTGAAATAGAGGAACCTCCAGAACAGTCAACAGGCTTTTTTGATCGCTTCCTTGCCCCTCCCAAACGTGTGAGGAGAGCCTCCTCTCCTGCCAGGCTGTCAAGTTCAGACAGGACTGAAAGGTAGGCTGTCAGTATGGAAGAGTTCACAACCATGTAGTACTGGTCAAGTTCTGTACTGTGGTGTATGTTGTGTACTTAGACACTCTGAATGAAAATGTAAGATGGGTATAAATGTTGAATCTTGTACAACAAATATATATTAGAGAGATATCTAAATACGTTCTTTTCTAACGTACAGTTCTTTCAAAAATCTTTGCTGCTTTTGAACTCCTTTGCCTTTTCACCCCTAAGTTAGTTGTACATGATATTTTGACTTGTGAGAATGTACAGTACAAATTACTGTAATAGTGTACACATCAAATTTCCCATTAACTGCATAACAGTTACCTAATTTCACACGTGCACCTAAATCTAAGCCAGCAATGAACACTAGCATTTTAGCACAAAATAACCTGTAAATAATAGACTTTTACAATGTAGCTAATATGTTAACGTTGTCAAGACGTGCACAGGCACTTCATTTTTGTTTTAATTTGTCATAGTTGTGTGGGAATGGAGTTATGATATGTCTTCCAATGGTTAGCTTTATTAAATTTGTCAAGTAGTTTATTATGTTTTCCAGAGCATTTGCGTTAGTGCGTGCTTGTGTGTACTGCAACATTTTGATATCTTGTGTGCTGGACAAGCTTTGGTCACAAGTTGTGGTCGGTATAACAGCTCATGTAATCAGGTAGTGATTTAGGTTTGAGCCCTCCAGCAGCTTTCCTTTGAACTGCAGGGGGCAGTTCAGTTGCAGACTTTAAAACTTACCTCCAAGCAGAATTGTGGGTGGCCTGGACTTTGCTTGGCCCTTTTGGTACTGTGTTATGCCACCAGTAGATCTGCTGGGAGATCTGAAAAAGTATATTAAGTCAAGAGGGGATGACTGAATTTTCATGCTTTTTTCGCTATTCAATGTAGTTGTATAATAAATGTGCAAATTAGGACTTTATTACAGTATATAAGCCATCATATCTGTGAAGAGTTGTAAGCCTCTTTTTGTCATACTTGGGCCCCAATATCGTTCAGTACACTGTACGAGTGTTACAGACAGGGTGATAAATTTCCGTATCACACGGGGTTCTAAGTTGTGTAACACAGGTTTTCATTGATTAACGTGAATGCACTCCGCACTTGTCAAGTGCAGCACAGTCGAAAATTGAAATACCAGATTTGGACATTGGAATAGCTGTTGTTCCCATTTTTTTGTTCAAGGACACCAGATTTACTCAACCTCTGGCGCATTTCGCATTGATACTTGTTTTTCTCAGCGTGGGTATGACATACATGTAGATAAAGTATAGTCCTAGCCCCTGTTGGGCTGGTACTTACGAATACACCCTGTTGTATTCATCTCCTTAAAGAATGGACATTGAATATATAATTCTTTTCGGCGTGTCTGTCTATCTGTCTGTGCATGTGTGTCTGTTTGTGTTAACAGATTTTAAAGTCAGCATGACTCAAAAACCTCTGGATGGATTTTTATGATATTTGATATTTGGGTAGGTGTTGGGAAGACGGAGGTTGGGAAGGTCAAGTTCGGGCCCCCTGGTATGTGACCTTGGTACTGCATTTCAGAATTTCTGTTTTTTGTATCTTTTGACTGACCTGGATGTGCTATGGTCTTGATTTTATGTTGTCAGATAGCTTATTGTAATGTAAGGAAGCAATGGTGTATATTGGGGCCTCCTAGTAGCTTGGTTTTGAACTTATATATCAAAGGGGCATTTTTTGTCAAAATCTTCCTAGGAGTAGGAGAATAGTTGAACAAAGGAATAACGGATTTCCATGATATTAAGTTTGCAGGTAGCTTAGATAGAGATGTGCATAATGAAGTAGAAATTATTCAAATTGAGACTTTATTTGCATGGTAACTGAGGAAAATCTACATTTTGCAGTGTTCTCCATTATTAGACTCAAATGTACCATGTTCCGCATGGAGTCATGTGACTCAATCAGCAGGGTATTCAATTCATAAGCCAGAGGTTCTGGGACAGAATCTGTTGATATGCCACTGATCTCATGCCCTTGGGAAAGGCACTTTACACGACGTTCCTCACTTCACTCTCCAAGCTTCGGTTAGGGCCATCCCTCGGATAGGACGTTAAATAGGAGTTTGTGTTTGATGAGAGCCAAACCTCAAGTTAAAAACCCAACACACCTATTGAAAATAGTAGGGGTCCTTCCTGGTGTGAGTGGTTTGAACCTGCAGCCCTACATGTATGTCCCTAGACTCTCTACTGTTGCGATTTAATCCCGCCTATTGTAAGCACCTTGCAATCCCCTGGCTGTATAGAGAGAGTACTTGGCACACCCATAACAACAACAACAACAGTTAATGGCAGGTTGAACATTAATAATTTAACAGATACTGATTATGCCAATAAGTTCCTAATTTATGTGATTAATACAAAAGTGCCATATTTCCTACAAGTGAAAAATGATTGGACTGTCAACATTGTGACATGTGTACACGTAAGTTAGTTAAACTTTTAAGGTGTACATGCCCAAGCATTGATTATGTAAATATCAAAGTCATTTGCATAATCAGAATATGTCATGGAGATATGAGTACAAATTCTCTAATGTTGCAGGAATACTTGCAACAGGCAGGTCATTTTGTCATTTCTGGAGCAGTGTACCATTGTGCGATTTACCAGTAATGTTTCAGGATCCTGGAGGCTGACAGTAAGTCACTGAAGTCACTGTCAGACTCATCTCCGCGAGGCTCCAGGACCAGCCTGGTGTCCAGTGATTCTGTCAACAGTAACCTGAACAACTATGGTGCATCCGAGGACATGACGGAGTCAGGAGGGGACAGAACTCCTACTGAGGAGGATACCTGGGTCGTCTGGGGAGACATTGTTAATGACTGGGAGGAGTTTACCAAGCGGAAACCAAAGTTCCTGAAGGTCGGTGTCATTACTAAATAATTGTCATTTCTTTGATACAGGACAGATAACACAATGAGACCTGGCAATGAGCCTGTTAACCCTTAAACTGCCAGAATTTCAGCCCTATAAAATGCTATCAGTGCCAGAAAAGAAACCACCGAACAAGGCCGAAGTCCCTAAATTCTGGCATTTGTGCACTACACATGCGCAAAGCTGCTACTTTGGAGGAATACGCTATCCCAGATATATCCGGATGCGGCACACAGGGCATGTAATGTGTGCTGCATATATCCGGGCTTGGCAGTTTAAGGGTTAAGATACACCAAAACAATATTTACTTCCTAGTGTGTGACCTTGGTACTGCAGCAGAACTTCCTTTTTTGTATCTTTTGACCTGGACATGATATGGTCTTCTTTTTTTGGTGGTGGATAGCTTGTGATGTAAGGAAATGATGTATGTTTGGGCCAGGTAGCAGTTTGCTCTGGAACTGCAGGGACAATTTTGTCAAAATCTTCCAAGGAGCATAATGGAGTATACATGTAGAAATGATGGATTTCCATGATATTTAGCATGCAGGTATCTTTGGCAGAGACATTCATAATGCGGTGCAAATTATGCAAATGTGGACTTAATTTGCATACTTTATGTTCATAAAAAGCATAAACCCCAAGGGACCAATTCTGATCGTACACCATATCGAACAAATAGAACCAGGTAGAACCCCCTTTTCTATTTCTAACGCCTCCAGTCGAAAACAGCCCAAGTGGGACAGAAATGGCAAAAGAAATACCGTATTATTTCAGTTTGTTGAAGACTTCACCCACCAAGTATACATGTAGTTGTTTTGGGAGGGAGAACCACTGCATAGCATTACATTGTTGGTAGGCAGGATGCACGTGTAGAGCAGGGTATGTACATGTATAAAACATGGGACTCTGCACTAGCAGACTTTGAAAAGGTCCTATTATTTGACTTATAGTACAAGCTCCCTCTCAACGAGTGCCCAAGCTGCTTTCTTCTTAATTTCATTTTTGTCATAAGCATGCATGCAACAAATGCAGTAGAAACCCTGTCACAGATATATGTACATGTACCCTGGTTTTCACGTTCGACCACACGTCAGAAGCAGGGCACTCCTGCCGACCAACCAGGTAATATATGCAGTGCCTCCCGCTTCTGCTCTCACTGAAATTCAGACACCCTTAACTTGCAGCATTTGGTATTGTCTCCATGAAAGGGAGATTAGGTATTGCCAAGGAAGTGGCTTCATTGTGGGAACATCATTGAACACAAATTATGCAAAGTAGAGCTTCACTAGTCTTGTACGATTAATGAAAATGCTTCTGTGTTAGGATAAGACTTTCATATTTCATAATTTAGGAAGAGAAGATCATCCATGGATAAGATTTATCCAAATCTTGATCTTATTTGCTTATATAATGAGAACTTTGTATGACACATATAGCAATATCAAAAAGAATTCAAAACTTTCCCATTTGAACAGTTCCAAAAATTGCTATAAACAAGAAAAATACCTCTATGATATAAATCACTTTGAAATTTATAAAGCCATAACACGGTTGAGAATTAGTAGGCTTAAATCAAATATAGAAACAGGAACTTCCAGATACTTCAATATAGCCCCTGACCAAAGGTTCTGCCCATTTTGTCCGAAGAAAATTGAAAATGAATTTCATTTCGTCATAGAGTGCCCTATGTATCATATGTTACACAATAATTCGAGCCCATAACACTGAGGAAGCCACACGGCGAAACATGTTTGTTGTGTGTCGGTTCGAATAAAGTTCCTAAACGGGGAACATGCGGCTCCAGCGTCTTTTCTGAAGATGTGGCGTAAGTGTGAACGGTTGGCTGAGGTCTCCTTCTCCACATATATCTATCATATGTTACACAATAAGTTATTCACATTCCTATGTCAAAATACTATAGATTTCACGATACTCGATACCAGACGTAGATTTGACTATATGATAGTATATCTTTAGATCCGACAGTCCTGATAATGCTAAGATAGGTAAATACATAAAAGATTGCTTTATGTGTGATTAGAAAGGATAGTGACACCCGTGTTTAGCCCCATGCCCTGATTGTATAGACTAAGGTTTTCTTAGTATCCTATATATTGTTTAGTTAGTAGAATTTTAAGATTTATTTTGTATTCACCTTTGTTTTGTAGTTTATACTTGACCATACAAGAGTCACTGTACTTTTTGTCATGTCAATAAAATTTGCAGTATATTATAAATTGGAATGTCATATTTGAAACATTTGTGTAACATGTCACGTTGTAGTTTTAGTTTAACATCAACATACATGAATGAGGGCCTATTTTCTGCAGTCAATGAGGCAGTGATTGTACTTATAGGCAGAGGTGATGATGTTGTGGAACTCTTTTTTTGCAGAATCTAGTGCGGAGAGGTATTCCCCACCACTTCAGAGGTATTGCATGGCAGCTGCTGTGTAACGCCCACCAGTCACCGCTCAAGGAGGAATATGCCGAGTACCTGAAGGCCACATCGCCCTGTGAGAAGGTTATAAGGAGAGATATTGCCCGCACATATCCCGAACATGAATTCTTCAGAGAAAAGGATGGTCTTGGACAAGAGACACTGTTTAATGTCATGAAGGTATGTTGTCTTGTTGTTCATGATTCTTCTTTAGCCAGCACAATGTCATGATAAACATATAACTACGGTGAATTCTTCTCAGGTTTGAATGCTGTTGTAGCTTTCAATTGGTGCGTAACTCCTCTCTTCATTACGTTGGCTGAAAAAAGATCCAGAAAAAAAGGACTTAAAATAAAGATTTGATAAGAAATGATAATTGATTTTTTTTATTATCAATTGAATCTTAGCAGAAACTGAAACTACTTTGTGAAGTTTTAATGCTGCAAGTATCAGACTGAGTATAAACCAGCTGACATCATTTTGTATTTGATATCTCTTCAGGCCTATTCTCTCCATGACAGGGAGGTTGGGTACTGCCAAGGGAGTGGCTTCATTGTGGGACTTTTACTTATGCAGGTAATTATGATATTTTATTCTACAAATGATGATGAAGAGGAGGAGGTAGTTATGCATTGGTCTGTAACTATGTTCTTGTACTTTGTCTACAGTTTGCTGTCCTTCCTGTTATGTACATTGCTTGTACATGTCTTAGTCGATCAGACCTACAGTGTACATGTGCATGTATACAAGTCTAACGGCAGGGTGTCGATCCTTGATTTGATCCACAGTCAACTACTCCAGGCTTGTCAAAGTTTGCAGTTATCTTATGATGATGTATGTAGACAAGTGCTGACACATTGATGTTTGTAGATGCCTGAAGAGGAGACGTTCTGTGTGCTGGTACATCTGATGCAGGACTATCGCCTGCGAGAGTTGTTCAAACCCAGCATGGCCGAGCTGGGCCTGTGTATGTTCCAGTTGGAATGTATGGTGCAGGTCAGATAGCCTTACATTACAACTTACATTATCTTGGCAGTGGACACTTAAAGAACTGTTAACTGTACAAAATTTGTACAGTAACTGTAATCCATTTTGCTGACAGAGATATTTTTAGATTTTACATGTAAATTTTGCCATGTTGATTCCATTTTAATGGAATATATTAGAATAATATATTATATGGATGACATCCTCTGGGAACCACAAAATGGATGCAAGTGTGTGAATAAAATAAGTTTGGCCCAAAAAATAATTGCCTTCATTATGAAATTAAGTGGTCTGGAAGGTTGAATAAATGACTGTGAAGACACAGAGTATAATATATTATACTATAGTGTACCAAACAGTAGATTCTTCATACTGTATTTGTTCTTTCACATTTTCTTCTTTGACCTTGGAATTGACCTAAGTGGTATTCTATGACATTAGTATAATTTCTTACAATCTATGGGGCCAGGCATGTATTTTCTCCTTTTGCTGGTTCTTTGTACGATTTACGGTGTGGTTGAAAACTTTTTTTTTGCTGGAAAATGAAAGCTCCCCCGCCCCACGGCTGTCATCCATATAATCCAATCAACATGGCCGTACATAGCCAAAGTAGCCAAATGCTCTTTCTGAGATCCTTTGATATACACGAATCACTATGTGAAAACGCACAAACCTTATGAAAATCACATAAATAGCTATGCAAAAATGTAGGGACCTTATATGATTCGCACAAATCACTATGTGACACACAAACCTTATGCGATTTGCACGAACCTTATGCAAATGACGTTATGTTACGTGACCCGGCGGCGGTCGACCAGTTTCGCATAAGGTGCAAATCGCTTAAGGTTTATGTGTGTCATGCAGTAATTCATGCGAATCACATAAAGTTTGTACGTTTTTGCATAGTGATTCGTGTGGTTTTCATAAGGTTCGTGCGTTTTCACATAGTGATTCGTGCGTATCACATAATTTCGTACGAATCGCATAGGCTTTGTGCAAATGCTAAGGCACCAGTTTTTTGTTGTCCACATGCTGCAGGAACTGTTACCAGATCTGCACATCCACTTCCAGACGCAGTGCTTCCACACCTCCATGTACGCCTCCTCCTGGTTTCTCACACTGTTCGCCACAGTTTTCCCCCTGCAGGTGGCCTGTAGAGTCATGGACCTCTTCATGTCTGAGGTGGGTTCCCAAGAAGTACTAACGTCTTACATCAGACAATTCAGTGTTCTCGTCATGCGGTGATTTGGGCCCCTACCCTACACTGTTTTCAATCAACAAAGGGGAATTTTATTCTGGGCTGTTTTGTAACAAAGGCCAATAGTGTTTTCACTAAATTTGGCCATCAAAATGCAGAAAGTAGTGTTTTTGAAGTTTATGAATGTAAAAATTTTCATGGCAGGACTCCCCTAAACCCCTTACAATGTTCATACCTGCATCGCATACCAATGTGGCTTTGCTGCACTAAGATGCCTCTTATATATGCTGTGAAAAAATCCTGGTGAGAACACTGACATTCATACTTCACACCTACATGTACATGTACATGTACATGTACCCTTACTTCTTACCTCTGTCAAAGAGCTTCTGATGTCTTTGTTTTTTTACACTGAGTCTCCAAAATTGCAAGCTGTATTTTTACCTACAGTCTGGAAGTTTTTTTTGCAGATTGCAGGTTTAACCTCTTCTTTTCTTCACATTAATACAACACCATTTATAGGACCACAGAATTTAAAAATTAATTTTAATTAATTTAAAGACCTTCTTAAGTGCAATATACATAACGTCCCAAGTGTACATGAGGTGTAACGTAATACATGCATACTTGTACTTTATACATCCAGGTGTTCAAGTCATTCTTGAGAAGGTCTGAATATCAAAAACACAGTTTTTCTTGTGTATTCAATGCATGACATGTACTTGTAAAAATCCAGCAGACAGTTGAGACTTCATAGGTCTCCTACACACAACCAAGTTCTCTACATTTGTACCTCATAGCAAGTCATGTAAATGGTTAGGTTGCTGATGGCTATGGCTATGCTTAGAAACAAGAAATCTTTTTAAAAAAGCTGTGCCTTGCCGCGTATTTTATGTTATTTTGGTAAGTTAGACTAGATTCTACGCTTAAAAATCCCGAGTTCCACATGTCGCCCCCCCTTCCCCCCTCATTATCATAATTTATGTCAGATGAATTATTGGCACATTAAACAGGTTTTGTAAAACTTTTTGACCCACAATGAATATGCATTATTTTTTATTACAAACTAAGTTCCTTCTGATGCAATTTGTGATATATATTTATATAAACAT
>NC_049986.1:4980143-4989109 GCF_000003815.2 Branchiostoma floridae
AGCGTAGATTTATTACGCTGGACCACATACAGTAACGTGCGTCTAGAAGAGCGTTTTAATACTCGCCTGGAATGTACCATTGTCTAACTAAGCCATGAAACTCGGCAAGGAAAGAAGGGCCTGTCTTAACAAGCGTTCTGTTCCCTGGCCATTAACCTTCCAATTTGTTCAACACCCACTCCTGGAGAACAGACTGAAGGACACTGCATGGCTGGTTGCACACCACGCCCTCAAAACGAACGCTCTGCTCTGCTCGAACTGGGGTTACATTCGCTCGGGAACTTGTCCAAGGCAGAATTGTAAAGGCCACGAAACTGTAGAGCACGCCATGTGGTACTGCAGCGAAGTGCTGCTAACATGGACTTGGGTGGAGGGTTTTCTCAGGAGGTGGGTCATGTCAGACTTCCGAATAAATAAACAGATGGTTATCTATGGCATCCTGCCACCCTCATGGAAAAAATGCAAGATAGATGCTATCACCTACACCCTGGCCGTCGCGAGGAAACGCATATGGTCCTCACGTTGTGAAGCACTCTTTGACAAGACCTTTTCGACTCATGTCGAGATGGTCCCATACATCAAGGAGTGCCTCCGCTCAAGAATAAAGCTTGACTTTGTACGTCTGAACGAAACAACGTTTATGTCTCTGTGGTGCTCAGTGCAGTGGGCGAGGGTCGACGGGGGAAAACTGCGACTACGCTTTTAATCCCCTGCTTCCCCCCTGTAGTCGTATTAGTCTGGTATGAACTGTCTGTCTTGTACGTTTCGTATGTCTTTTTTATTTGGATGTGTCAAGTTGGCAGGAGTGGGTTGGTGGGAGCTCGGAGGACAAGTAACCTGTTGTGGGTAGCTTGACACATCCCTTTTTCTTTCCTTCTTCTCTTGTATGTTCTTTGAAATGATGTAAAAAAAAAATGAAAACAGTGAAAAAACGTCTTGTCTCTCTTGTCTAGTTTTCTTTCTTTTTTGATTTTGTTATACCCCCATTAAAAACGGGCCTTTGGAAGGGGCTTTGGAAGGGCTGGGTTAACAGGTCCGTCCAACCATGGAAGAAAGCTGGCGTAAAGCCTTGCCTGGCGGCAAGGCAAAAATAAAAGAACAAGGTAGAATGCCAGAACATAGAGCTGCTGTTTGACTCATTTGAGACCATATTCTTCAGCAGCTGAAGTTGTTATTACCCTTAGGAAGGCAGGAGGACTACCAGCAGGTTGACAGCTTGGAATACTGGTTGTGCACAAGAAAACTGTGAATGATTTACCAAGCTGACAGATCTATTCACAAATACAGGTACATGGTACAAAATGTACATGTACATGTATCCTAATCCTATATTGTTTTGTCTCTCTATACAGAGTCTTTCTTTGACATTTGATTGTATTTAACAGGGTATGGAGATTGTGTTTAGGTTGGGGATTGCACTGCTGCAGGCTAGTAAGTCTGACCTGATGCAGCTGGACATGGAAGGAATGCTCAAGGTATGTGCACTCAGTCTGGTACTTATGGCATGGCACAAAGTGGACAATACTGTATCAGGACCTGTTGCTATACAATATTAGGTACATAATGTTACAAATGTTACATGTACATTTGTATATGCAGATGCTTTTAAAAACAGACTGATGTAATACTGATAGCTGGACCTACATAGCTACTCTTTACCTAGACGTAGTGTGTCTATCAGAATCATGTTGTTTGAGTTCTGTATGTGTCTAGGGACACCTGAAAAATAGGCTGAGTGTGATTTTTACCCTGGTAAAATAAAATGAAAATTAATGAAATGATGCTGATCAAGCTGTTTTCTATCTGTTCTGCAGTATTTCCAGAAGGAGATTCCTCTGATGATGCAAAAGGACCCAGAGAGTATCTTCAACCTGGCATATAACATTAAGTACAACCAGAAAAAGATGAAAAAGTGAGTTTCAAAAGTTATGACATTCATGTTGTCTTATTCATGTGTATCTGTACTGTTGCTCTGGAATTCAAGACCTAGATTTTAATGGGCATGCTACTGTAACAGTGGGGTTCAAGTGCTGCCAAACTGACCATGCCAACAGCTCTAAGCTTTTGGCGTTGTGGTTTTCACATTGGATTTGTGATCTGGCTGCCTGGGTTTGGCGCAGGTTTGAGTCGGAATATTGTTTCTTTCTGTTTCTACTCCCTAGTTGTTTCACTATCATCCATGAAATATTTAGTCCCTTTTTTGATTGTACATTTTGTATTTGTTTGTTTTGTCCAAAGGTCCTTAAGTTTTGCTGACCACAAATTTCGAGAAATACAAACAGATGCACCTAAGCAGCACCTTTATTGGTGAATGGAATAGCCCACCGCCAGACTTCCACTACCAGAACACAACCCATAAGTACATGTACTAGCCAAGCGGATGTTGGTGGGGAATACTGTAAATGTATTTAAGTTCCCGGGGATTTAATTTCGCGGTAGCGAGAAAAAGGACTTTTCATGGTGGTTTTAAGTTCGCACCCGCACCATGCACTGTAATCTCTTACTTCTGTGCAAAAATGCTTGCGGTGGTTTTAAGTTCGTGGTGAAGTGGCCACCGTGAAAATAACGAACATTAAACCACCGCGAAAGTTTCTGCATTTACAGTATTGGCACTAAACTGCCCATGCAGTTCCAAACTGCCCTGGATGCAGTTCCAGTGCAAGTGCTATGTGGCCCAGACCTACACCACTTCCACCATACATTAAGATCTATGCATCACCAAAAATTAAGACCACAGCATGCTTAGGGCCAAAGATACCAATAGAGCAGATCCAGCTGCAGTACCAAGGACTAACACCAGGATGCCCAAAATCAGACCAACAACACAAACATGTATCAATTTCATTGCAATCGCACATAACAGTCCAGAGACATACCGCCAGAAATACAACACGCTCTGTTAAACATTACCTCTATTTCATGGGGTTGATGAAGTAAGGCTGTCCTTCGGCTTTCTAACTACAGTTATGTGCATTTCTCATTTTGTCTTATATCACAGATTGGAGAAAGAGTACATGTCACTCAAGAGCAAAGAATTGGAAGAACAAATTGAAATTAGGGTAAGTAGTATCACATGTTACCTTGGATTATATAGCACACTTCAGAAGTAAATTTATCTGAAAATTGGTATTTATTGGAACTGGCTACATTAAAGAATTTCTACCTGCCCAATACATTATCAGACTATCGAGTTAGTTTTTTTACCAATGGTCAGATAATGTTGGTGTGTACTTGTGGTACAGTTGTTTGCTATGGTGCTGACAGTGTCGATTTCTTTCTTGTTGCAGAGACTAAGAAATGAGAATCAACTTCTTCGCCAAAGAATAGAGATCCTGGAAAAGGTTAGTTTTTTGTCATAACAACAGTCAAAACTACAATGATGAATGATGTGAATTTAATATTCATATCGTTTCTTAAACATAGAGATTAAGGAACGTGTGACTGTGTTTTATGTAGAAATTGAATACAAGAAATATTATGCCTTATTGTGATATGTTATGAGAAAATCATCAATGTCAACTATTTTGGGTCAGCAAATTCTTTGCTGTTTTATGAAATTTTAAAGACATGAAACATGATTGAAGATTTTCCATTTCATTGATTGAATGCTTGCTGTACATGACTGTACAATGACACATATAAGTCACCCACATTGTCTGACACTGTCTCAGTCATTGTTTCATCTCAGATTTACAGAATAAAACATTGTGTGTTGCATATCACCTGAGATACTAGACTGGCCGCAGGTAGGATCACCTGAAGGTTGGGTGTGCTGGAACGGAGGGTTATGTGGAAAACGTTATATTGTAATTATGTCATGCGACTCATACCCACTCGAGAAAACAAACGTTTCAATGCAAAATGTACAGTGAGTGTCCTCAAGCAAAAATTGTAACAGCAGCAACTCCAAAGTCCAAATCCGGTATTTGAGTATTCAACCATGCCACACTTGGCACGCCTGGAGTGCTTTCGAATTAATCAATATTTGATTTATTTCCATGTGATACAGCAAGTTATCACCCGGCCCGGGGTGTCTGGGGTGTCTGGTAGGGATAGTTCCTCTACGGACAAACAAGAAGATATCACCCGGTCCAGAACACCTGTATCAAACACCTTATATATAGCAGCTCATGTACATTTGTATGACAATAATGACCTAGATTTATCTTTCTATAACTGTTTGTTAACTCAACCATGTTTACAATGATCTTGAAGAGTTGTACTGTTCTTCCCCATAGGAGAGTGCTGCTTTGGCAGATAAGCTGATACAGGTTTGAAGCTTTCTTTTTCAAAATACGTTTCATCGTAGTTAACAACAATTTGTTTGTTAACCACCTTTCTCAGCAACTCAGACTGATAAAGTAGTTTCTTATGTTGCTTGAGGACTGTATGAAATCCTAAACAGCAGCCTTACTGGACTGATTTACTAGGTATTGCAGGGAAATAGGTTAAAAAACACAATACTGCATTTATAGTGAATATGTTTTGGGGATAAGGCCATTTGATTATATGTGTATGGATAACATCTGCCTCAATTTTCAGCCATTTTCAAAGTCAAGAGTTTTCAACCATAATGTAAGTCTTAGAAAGCAGATACAAAACGAGCAAATATATGCTGTAGATTTTCAAAAAAATATATCAGAAAACATATTACTAAAGCCATAGAATGCCAACGTCAATTCCAAGGTTGAAGAATATGTGAAAGAACAAAAATGACTAATCTATTGTTCGATATTCAATACTCTGTGCATTTGGTCATAAATTTTTGTTTAACCTTCGTGACCTCTTACATTTTGTACTGAAGCCAACTTTTTTCCCCAAACTTTCTTTTTTTATTTGCATGCTCGCATCAGTTTGGGGGTTCCCATGTCTCCATATAATCAAATCAATGTGGCCTATAATATGGTTATATGTATTAATCTATTAGCTGTTACTGTCAGACTTTACTAATTTTGCAATATGCCTGCTTCAGGGACAAGTTGTTCGAGCACAAGAGCAGGAGGAAAACTTCATCATGATGCGAGAACTGGCGGCTGTCAGGCAGCACAGCTTCGAGACCATGGCAGCACTAGAGGATGCACGTGATGTCATCAAGACACTGACAAGTGATGGACAGAAGGTATCAAACACTGACAGGCTTCTATCTGTGCAGTGGCAACGGCACCTTGGGGGCAGGGGGGCCATCACCCCCTGAGAAATATACGCCAACCCCACCCTCAAATCAAGCTGAAACCCTTGTGTATTTTTTTTTCACAAATTGAAATTTCATTAAACCTAGCTAGAAACAATATAGTCTACTGGCAAAATTTGCCCCTGAAAATGAAGGAAATAACTTTTCAGAGGGTCCAGATTTCACCATTTCTCTGGACCTCCCTTGCGATGGCTTGTACCTTGGTGCCTGGGCATGGTGGAAGTATGCCCTCAAAAGCCCATTTTACCATGGAAATTTCATTTTCAAATTTAGCTTGGTTTAGGAGTAAAATGTGCCCCTCAAATGCAGAAAATTTCTGAGGGTCAAGATTTCATAATTTCTCTAGACTTCTCCACTTGCGACAGATGTGGAATGTGAATGACATAATAAAAAGATGTTGAGTTATTCCCTTTCAAAGTCTGACACTAAACGGTTCAAAAAAAGACGCTAGGGTGCCCAAACCTACACCACCCACTCTTGGCCCCAAGACTCAAAAGTCACGACCACAGCACAACTACAGGAAATTCTGCTCCAGTACCATAACAAGCTGCTAGGGGGCCCAAAATCTATTTGTATTCAGGTCTCCTTATATCAAATATCAGTACAATCCATTCAGGCATTAGGAGTTATGCTGGTCTACTACACACAAACACACACACACACACACACACACACACACATGCTATCCAAAACATAACCTTAAGCTAAAAATGAGTAGACTGGTGCAGATAAACTGTGGCTGGATGAATGGTACTTGCATCAGTACAGGGATGTAGAGAAAATGTAGGAAAAGTAAGCTACATACAATACAACTGGGCCATAGATGAAGACCTGTTACTTGTGTTAATGTTAATGTTGGCACTGATTCACATGCGACCAGAATACTTCAATGTCTCGTGTTCCCATCAGCCTGTAGCCAGTTCTAGCCATTCCCTCCTGCTGGATGAGGCAGTCTCCAAGCTGCAGCAAGAGTTGGCACAAGCAAAACTACAGGAGGCAGAGGCAAAGGCAGAGCTGGCTGATCTTAAAGACAAATGCCAGGAGTCACTGGTAAGTTTGTATGATATTATTATTTACACAGATAACCAATAGTATTGTATGATATTATTATTTACACAGATAACCAATTATAGTAAATCAAAGTTGAATTCTGTGTGTGTGTGTGTGTGTGTGTTTGTGTCTGCAGTTACATGTCTGTGTATATCTGTGTGTGTACATGACTATATGTTTGTATGTGTTTTTATAAAGCGCATGTACAATTTATATTTCTGTGTGTATGTGTGTGCGTATGTTTCAATGAATGTGTATTGATGTGTGCAAAGCCATGTATAATGTGTGTGTGCATGCATGTGTGTGTGTGTGTGTGCATGTGTGTGCGTGTGTGTGTGTGTGTGTGTGTGTGTGTGTGTGTGTGTGTGTGTGTGTAAGGTGTGTAAGGTGTGTGTTGGTGCAGACCATGTCCAATGTACATGTTGTAATGTTGTGTAGCACAAAGAGAACCAGACGTCCAATGTGTGTGTGTGTGTGTGTGTGTGTGTGTGTGTGTGTGTGTGTGTGTGTGTGTGTGTGTGTGTGTGTGTAAACTGTGTAATGTGTGTGTTGGTGCAGACCATGTCCAATGTACATGTTGTAATGTTGTGTAGCACAAAGAGAACCAGACGTCCAATGTGTGTGTGGAGGCTCTGCAGGAGGAGCTTGTCCAGGTGAAGCTGAGAGAGGCGGAGGGGCAGCTGTCTCTCAAGGCACTCACACAAACAGTGTTCGACCTGGAGGAGCACTGTCAGGTAGGAACCATGCAGAACATCTAGAGCTGTGTACCTAAACAAGTTTTAAGTACTTACACAAGAACATGGGTATAGGTACAGGTCTAGACCTGAACCTGTGCCTGAACCACAATAATGGGTGAAAAGAAAAGCATGTTTGAACTGATAACAACACAGTGTTTGATTGTGCTACATGTAGACACAAGCTTATTACAATATCTACGTGTATAATTACCACCACTACCAGTGAGATGAAAATTTGAATCAGTCCTGCAAAAGTGTTATTCTGTGCTGCAGGAGAGTACGATTGTGACTTCAGTGCACAGCTACGGTAATTTCAGCTGTCAAAATAGCCGTCCCCAGTGTATGCCTGACCAGTCATCACAGTCAGGCTTGACTGGATTAGTATCAGTACCTGTAAAATGTTACCCCCGGCCAGTGTTCCTGTATTTGGACCTGACTCTATTTGCTTGTACCCATACTGTGTGATACAGTGTACCAGTACACAGCTCTATTTGGAACTGAAGCATAACTGACAATAATGCTCTACACTTTGGTAGGATGCACTTTTCCGGCAGGGTAGATTTGATTTTATTGTCCATACCATTGCATTGCTTCATGATACATGCGATAATAAGATGAATTTTGAGGATTTTAAAAAAAATGATTGTCTTGACTTAGTATTGTTAGCACAGCTATACATGTCTTGTACCACTTCGGGCGGAAATAGACTGATAACATATTTTAGATACCATGGCAATATTTACATATTACATTTCATGTATAACATTACATTGTATGCTTTGTATGTCCTAAAAGTCTACAAGTGGCCCAATGATTCTTACTACATGTATGTCTATATCATACAAAATGTTGCAGACTTGTGGCACCAAAAGTATTATGTATAATATGTACATCTTGGACATCTCTGGTACATACAGTATTTGTAACCTAAGAATTTGTATTCATGTTCTAGGTATATATAATCAATGTAGTCAAACGGTCATTCTTTGCAGAAACATCTGGCTAGAACAACAGGTAGTGCAGCAAGGTCATCGAATCGAAAGGGTGACACCAAGCAGGTGGTGGAAGTACTGCAGGATGAGCTCATGTCAGTCAAACTGCGTGAAGCTGATGTTGTTGCAGCCCTGAAGGAATCAAGGCTGCGAGTGATGGAACTAGAGACCATGGTACTGTTCTACTTGCACTCAGGAAATCCTGTAGTACCACAGATATGATACATACTAGGGTGGGGACCATTAACGCTAGTTCGCCTTTATCTGCGAGGTGACCTATATCCGTTCCATCTACAAACGGGGTATTTAGGGATATCAAGTCGACAGTGGTTTTAAATTGCAAGATTTTCCCCTTTTTTTCCGTCAGAAACCACCGTATGTCGGCTTGATATCTCTACATACCCTGATTTCAGATACAACAGACTTAGGTTACCCCACGTATAAAGGTGAACTAACGTTACATTGGACCAGTACAAAACTTTTTTTTTTCTTGTTAAACAGTCTGAAAAAAATGGACCTGAAAAAAGTCAGTGGATCGGATTTTGAAGTGATTAGATTATACAGCAGGTGTTCACACGTTTTTTAATTTACCGGTCCAGAAAAATAACGAGCAAAGTACATGAAGAGTATACATGTAGCTTATAGTCATTTCTACCAAGTTTCTACAGTCAAAGGTAAAGAGGCAGTTAGCCTTGTTTACATGAAGATAGGATTTAAAATGCTAGTGGGAATCGATGCTGCACCAAACAGGTTCCTTTGTAGAGAAATGGACCTTTGTTTTGAGTACCGTATATTCTCGAATAAAGTACGCACCCCAATTAAAGTACGCACCCCTGATTTTGGACAAGTCTTAGACAGATCTTTGGGACTGAAAGGTAGAAGGGAAAAACTCAAATAAAGTACGCACCCCTTCTCCACCAATTTTGAACAAACCTTTACTTGGATACATTCAATTTATGATGTTTTCCCCAGGTTATTTTGCTTGAAATAACCTGC
>NC_049986.1:4991082-4995848 GCF_000003815.2 Branchiostoma floridae
ATCTCCAAGCACAGTAGGGGCATCTTCTCTGGATAGTTTTAAAGAACGCTTGCAGATAGATGTGCAAAAGTTAGGTGTGACGGATCGCTCAATGTAATATAACCAGCTGCTGCCATGCTGCGTGCCCGCGAAGCAGGTGTGTTTCGCTGAACTGCGGTTATACTGGCTATATAAACTCTAATAAAAAGTTTGGAATATGAGCTTTGGCTGATCATATTTCTGTTGTTTCTGCATCAATTTTAATGTGTTATATATGAATAGAAAGTGTGACTGTGTGATTTCCTTTCATATGGTATCAAACTCCTTATGATTTTAAATTCTCGGAACGAGCACCAGGGCTACTTACGTCAGTGGGTCACGAAAAAAAAATGCCCAGACTTCAATTTTTGTGTTGAACTCTGCATCATCCTGCTGGTATGTGTGTGGGTGTCAAGGATTCAATCTGTCCTTTTTTCACGTAATCTTTGGTATACAGAACATCCAAGTTTATCTTTAACATTTTTATAAGAGTATATGTGCCCTTTTGGCTGTTGGATGACCGAATCGAGGCGTGGATGCGGCAAGGAGAATGCCACGCTGACTGTCGCACGGATAGAGCGTAACATCGCGTAGCCCTTGGTGTGGTGTATGTATGACTGCCACAGGAAAAACAAGTTTCGCTATCATCCCAGACAAGACAACCCCAATGCTGTAATATACAGGGACGCCATTCTCCATTCAGTCGCAATGTCTTACCCCTTCAGTATGGGGTCAAATGACATTCTGTAAGATTACACCGCCCGTCCACGCACACTGTCTGCAATGGTCCTTGCTCTGTGTAGAGGGGCATTGTAGTCTAACGCTTACAGAATTGCATTTGGTCCCATACAGATGGGATGATAGTGAACCTTGTTTTTCCTGTGGCAGCCAAACATACACCACACCAAGGGCTACGCGCTGTTACGCTCTATCCCTGCCACAGTCAGGATTCTCCTTGCCGCCTCTGCACATTGATTCAGCCATCATACTGCCAAAATGGCACATATACTCTTATGAAATGTTAAAGATAAACTTGGATGTTCTGTATACCAAAGATTACATGAAAAAATAAAAGGACAGATTGAATCCTTGACACTGCACCCATACCAGCAGGATGATGCAGAGTTCAACACAAAAATTGAAGTCTGGGCATTTTTTTTCGTGACCCACTGACGTAAGTAGCCCTGGTGCTCGTTCCGAGAATTTAAAATCATAAGGAGTTTGATACCATATGAAAGGAAATTACACCCACTTTCTATTGATATATAACACATTAAAATTGACGCAGAAACAACGGAAATATGATCAGCCAAAGTTAATATTCCAAACTTTTTGTGCCGAGTTTAGATACAGATACAGAATGTTAGATGACCTTATAGACCTGATATCTGGTTAGATCAGGTTAATTGATAATTATAGAAAACAGTAAGAACTATAGACACTATGCCACTAGGTTTCTTGTTTGCTTGCATATTAAAAACTTGGTCCAAGTAGTTCATAGAATTTTCATCAAGTAACGTTAGTGATATAACGCTAGTTCACCTTTATCCGTACTACCTGGGTCACCTTTATCCGTTCTTTTTAAGAACAATGTATTTAGGGGTATTCAGTCGACAGATGGTGGTTTCAAACTGCAATATTTTGAAAATATGACAATTTGAAACTACCGTCCATCGACTTGATATCATTGGATACCCTGTTTAGCAGCACAACGGATATAGGCTACCCCGCAGATAAAGGTGAACTAACGTGATGTGACTAATGAATCTCTTCAACGATATTGGTCCAAGTAGTTTATTTCTGATCCAACAGAACAACTCTTCTACAAGCCATCTAAAGCGGGCTGAAGCCAGTGTGGAACAGCTCACAAACAAGCTGGAGGCAGCTGAGAAACATTCGGCACAGCTGCAGTCTGAGCTGAACCACTGCAGGAAGCAGCTGAGTGAGCTGAAGGCAAAGGTAAGTCCAGGGCAGTGAAGACTAATGGAAATCTGTATTGGCAAAAATGTAAAAGTAGTCAAGTTCAGGGTGTCATAATCTCATTCGTGAACATTCCAGGTCATAAGAACTCACCCCACACAGCAGCCTGCTATCTCAAGTGTCCAAAAGTCTGGTTTTTAAAAATTGCCACCAGTCGAAGTCGTCGTAGCCTTCAAATGTACCGGGTCTGCCTAAACACCACAAACGACCACAAACGACCCAGAAACACCACAAACGACTCTAATAAGCAGTGTATAGGGGCAACGACCTTGTGTGGTGCACTGGAGACAATGTTTATACATTTATGAATTTAAAAAACGCAACAACTCCTACGTATTCACGAGTTATTCGGAGTTAGTCCGCTGGTTTCAAGATCAAAGGAATTCTTGGCCGCCATGTTGGATAGTCCGTTCTAGGAGTCTGCATGGGGAAGTTCTCCATACCTTCCTCGGCTCCATAGACGACAGGGCGATAGAACTATGGAAGCTGTTGGTTCATAGATTATAACATACCGTAATTCTATCATTGTCAACTTATAAAACTTGAAAAAAAAATTGTTTTTCAGCCTCAAATGCAAGCAAACACGATCCAACATGGTGGCAAAGAATGGCTTTAATCTTGAAACCGGACTAACTCGAAATAATTGGTGAATACGTAGGAGTTGCTGCGTTTTTTTAAATTCATAAATGTATAAACAATGTCTCCAGAGCGCCACACAAGGTCTTTGACTCATATACACTGCATATTAGAGTCGTTTGTGGTCGTTTGTGGTGTTTCTGGGTCATTTGTGGTCGTTTGTGGTGTTTAGGCACACCCAATGTACCGTCATCTTCAATTTTCATGACGTCATTTTAGGGACTGACCACATCAAATTAGGGGTCAGCACAGGCCTAAAAATGGACCAAAACCTTGTTTTTTTTGCCTAATCTGAATGTCTGCACCCTACACTGTCTCACCAATATGAAATTTCTCTTACATTTTCCTGCTACAAGTCGAAAATAGGCTAAAATACGTCAATTAGGGTCATTGCCCTCCACTGCACACCCGTAAATATCTTCATCAGGTTGGACGCTCACTGAATAAAGAGACTCTTTACACAACCATTGCTTAATTCACACGTTTTGCTGACCCTCTGTCACGTTCCTCATGGGCAGTTCTTACTGGTTCATTGTACTGCAGCACTGGGTGTCACTGCTTACAGTTCCAGGTGCAGTCACAAATATATATAAGTACAGTACTGCATTATGCTAGTTTTACAATGTGGTCCCAAACGTGTAATACATTTTGTATATGTAGAAGTTAGTGATAGATTTCATCCACCTGCCACCCTCCCCTGCTCACTGTCCAAAGTGAGATGACGTCACTAATGTTGGACAACTGCCACCCTACTTTGCTCAATGCATTATTTGACGTCACCCCGACTCCTGATATAGCCTGAAAGCCATTAGGATATGGTCATAACTTTGTTCAACTTCGTACACCCTTCGTTTGCTTCACCCTGATACTGGACAAAGCTCGAAACATTGGCCAAACACTTATTGATTACAAATACTTCAGTTGACATTTTATGACAAAAAATCTTGTCAACATTCTATTTTAAGATTTTGTACAATTGCATGATTTATGAGCAAATGCTACGATATCCTTCTTTGCTTAGATGAGACTTTCATACTTTGAACAACTTGTTCTTGTCTGTGTCTTTGCACCTATAAATCATGATCCTTTTGATGGATTAGTCTGACATTTGGCATGACGGTAGTTGAAAAGAGGGTATTAAACACCTTACCTCACTGCAAACACTGAAATTACTTCATCAGGGATTGTGTCCTACAGACTCTTGGTTTGCTTTGCCATCATTTTTTTTGTCATTTTTTCCTTTACATCAGTTTATTACCATGTACTTCTGCACCCACAGAGCACATCTGAAGTGATGGACATTCGTCTGAGGGAGGCTGATAAAATGGCCACCATAGCCGAACTGCGTCAGCGTGTTGCCGACCTTGAAATTCAGGTAAGAATCTTGAGTTCCTCATGTGTCATGACGTTGCATGAAACTCACTTTTGCAACTAGAGTTCCACGAACACATACCTTTGCCAAATAAACCAGGTTTGTTATGCAGAATGATGTCTGTAGACAAATGCGTTACTCATTTCATTTTCTTCGTAATTATATGCTTGGAGTTGGTTTATAAAATTTCGGCATTGATTATGCAAATTAGATCCCAAGTTACAATTAATTGATATCAAATTGTATCAAGCATAACTTAAGCTATCAGCATACCAAAAATCATGATGATCCTTTGATCCATTCTTGACTTATTCTCTTTCAAAGTCTTTGAATACACCCCTTACTCTCTTCCCTCTTTCTCAGTTACATATGTGACAACTTTGATGAAAGTACTATAATGGAATGCAGTGGATTTATAAACTTTTCCTCATCAATTATGCAAATTAGCTATCTACATGCCAAAAATCATGACGATCCGTCAACACGTTCACATTTTCTCATTAATTATGCAAATGAGATCATCATTTGCATGATAAATATGTATTGACATTTCTCTCTTTCTCAGCTACATATGTGACAAGTTTTAAAGTCCTATCATGGAATGTAGTGAATTTATAAAATATCCTCATTAATTATGCAAATTAGCTGTTGATTTGCATAATTGATATCTCATTATGTTTGTCTTCACTTACGCTACATACATACCAAAAAACATGATGATCCGTCAACATCTTCATATTTTCTCATTAATTATGCAAAT
>NC_049986.1:4996183-5000232 GCF_000003815.2 Branchiostoma floridae
TCAAAAATCATGATCACAGCATGTCCAGAACAGGAGATATCAAAAATTGAGGTTCTGCTGCAGTACCTTAGCAAGCCGCTAGGGGGCCCATTATCGAACTTGACCTTCTTTTTCCCGACCCCTACCCACCTACCAAATATTATCGGGATTCATCCAAGACTTCTTGAGTTATGCTGTTAACACACACACACACAGACACACACACAGACTTGAGTTCCTCATGTGTCATGACGTTGCATGAAACTCACTTTTGCAATTATGTAAGAAAGTATTTCTTTGCAATTATGTAATATAGACGCCAGTAATATTCTCAAGCCTGCCCAAGGGCGCACCCGGGATAGTCAAGACTACAAATACCAACCCATATTCGCACGTACAGACATTTACAAAAAACTCGTTTTTTCCACGCACAATTCCCGAGTGGAATGCCCTGCCTGGCACGGTTGTAAGTGCTCCCAACGTTGAGTGCTTCCGTGCCAGGCAGGCAGCCTGCCCGACCTAACCCGGGAGCCTCAGCCCCCTGCCCCCCCCCCCCCCCCCTTAGATCTTGCTTTCAAATTGATACTTTGACCAGGTAAGAGACAAGGACAATGATTATTTTGTGGATGAATAAGTATGGACTTAGTTGCGAAGGGAGAGGAAATGATTTGCTTCTAATGTTCCAGCATCAAGAACGCCTGACAGCTAACCAGCTTGGACAGGACAACAGGCCGGTGTCTGCCCTGAACATACAGTCCAAGATTGACAAAATGGAGAAGGAGGCATGTAGCATTATGTCATATTATTTCACCCACTCTGGGTGTCACTGATCAGACTTAACATGTCATATCATATCATGTCTGGTTTCCTACCCAGAGTAAACTCTACCCTAGACAGCACACCTCCTTGTAGAACATAGAACTTTAACCAGACTTCAACTTGTATTTCCATTTCTGATTCCACTTTCCATTATTCAAGGCACAAATTGATTCTCAAACATACTACGTGTATTCTGTATGACAACAACACAGAGCTTTTGATGTTTCTGTGAAAAACCTTCCCTAGTACACATTCATGTAAGTGTTACAGGTACGAAGAGTGATCAATAAGTTGTGAGCCTCACCAAGAAACAATGTGCACAACTCAAATTTTGAGGCATAACTATAAAGTATAAACTAAGCCTTTCGTGAATCTCTACCGACAGCCAAATCATTATTATTCATTTGCATGCGACAGCCACTAACGTTAGGTGGGATAGAAGAAAAAGAAACATGGACAATTGAGCTGTAGCCTGAGGTGTGGGGATCAATTTGCTCTCTTGATCATCCTGAAACACTTCACACTATATGATTATGCCCCAAAATTTGAGTTCTACACTTTATTTTTGTTGAGGTGTAGAACTTACTGCTCACCCGTACATTTTTGTTGAGGTGTAGAACTTACTGCTCACCCGTACATTTTTGTTGAGGTGTAGAACTTACTGCTCACCCGTACATTTTTGTTGAGGTGTAGAACTTACTGCTCACCCGTACATTTTTGTTGAGGTGTAGAACTTACTGCTCACCCGTACATTTTTGTTGAGGTGTAGAACTTACTGCTGACCCGTACATTTTTGTTGAGGTGTAGAACTTACTGCTCACCCGTACATTTTTGTTGAGGTGTAGAACTTACTGCTCACCCGTACATTTTTGTTGAGGTGTAGAACTTACTGCTCACCCGTACATTTTTGTTGAGGTATAGAACTTACTGCTCACCCGTACATTTTTGTTGAGGTGTAGAACTTACTGCTCACCCGTACATTTTTGTTGAGGTATAGAACTTACTGCTCACCCGTACATTTTTGTTGAGGTGTAGAACTTACTGCTCAACCGTACATTTTTATTGAGGTGTAGAACTTACTGCTCACCCGTACAAAATTCTACCCCATTTAAAAACAAATACCAAAGACAGTTAATTCCATTGGATGTCACATGTCTGGAGATTCACATTATACAAAGTTATTGGTCATTCAAACATGAATGAAGCAGCAGTTTTTCTTTTTGGAACAAACTTTTAGCTCCTTACAACATTGTGACAAGCTGCTGTTTTGCAGGTGAAACGGTTGCGGTCCATTGCAAAGTTACTGATCCCTGGTAGTAGATCTGCTGGCGATGGTGGTACAGACTCCCCCCCTGGAGAAGTGTACATCACCATGGAGCTGCAGGCAGAGGATGTCATCATTCTGGATGATGATAGTGACACAGATAACACACACCCCGGGACAGCCACACCCACACACACCCAGCAACCAGGGACAGCCACACCCACACACACCCAGCAACAAGACCATCAACTTTCAACCATGGCATCAAGCATCATCCAGGAGGCATCTGCAGAGAACTGTAACAGTGAAATTGTAACAAATCAGACTAGCCCCCAAGAATCTGCAACATTTAATGAAAAACAGCGAGACAATACAACTAAACCCATGGACATTATGGACTCTAATAGTAACATGGTGGATTCTACTGACAGAAGGTAACAAGAAGTTCTATGGTGCAGTACAAGCTTTGGAACGTGTCTGAAGCAGCCTTTCCCTTTGTCCTGTTTGCTCTTGTTAGCAAGCCTAAGAATTCCAGATAATGTCTGCAATGGTTGTAATCTATGATTCTAAGGGATTTTAATGTGCAGTGTTTAAGGCAATGAAAATATTTTAGGGTCATTATATTCAAAAGTCTATACGTGTTTGTCCTTGAATATAATTTTGCATGGGCATGAATGAGAAATACATATGAAGCAAAATCAGAGTCGACAATTATCAAATCTCTGCAAATAGTTTCATCAGGTTGGTAATTCAATTCACATAACAAAGTAAATTGAATCCGTGCACAAACAGTATATAACCACTAGACAATGTTTTGGTAGTCCTTCCAGCACCTTTCTCAGGGCAGTACTGACTGGTTCACCTTCCCACTGTACACATATCTAGCACAAAAGGTTCAGATATCCTGTTGTTACAAAAATGGATACGACGACGACGACTTGTTGTCAATTGAATTGTATTAAATATCACCAAAACTTGGAAAGCATTTTTTACCGTTTACAGTGTTACCCCATTTGATATGGCTACAACACCAGGTGTGCTCATATCAGTGGGTCATAAGGAAAAGGTGCTGATGTGTCCATTAATTATACGTCTGTTGCTTTTTTATGTTTAACATCATGGCTCATACCATTGTAAATCTTGTCATTCGTCCTTTAAAATGATGCCTATTTTGTAATGATGCAAAGAGCACCATGACTGATTTCATTTGCAGCAGCGTAGAAATGCAGAAATTTCTCACTAATGCCAAACACTGTTGGCTGGGAAATCTTCCAAGTTTCCAAACGACTTGTGGCAAGTTGATGTACTTGATACATGACCTTCAACTGTGCGCATGTAAGGGAAAGGTGCTCTGTTGCAGCTTCTGTACAGAATCTTATATGAAAAGCTTATTTATCATACTAGTAGCATGTTGGCTGAATAGACCAATCTCAGCCTTGTCCCCTCCATCAGGAGGGCAAAATAAAAGCATGAAAATAAAAATATTTGACAGACATGCAGCCGCTCCAATTGCAGATTGCAGTGTTATCATTGGTTGAACTGCTAATTGTGATGGCCAGTCAGGATTGGTTTAAACATTGTTTCACACAGTGAAATTGGCTGTATGATTTAAGTCTTCACAAAACAACATTGTCCATGCATTGTATATCAGGTTAGGTTTGGTCTATAGTATGTAGAACTGGTAAATTAAATCTTTAATAAGCAATATTATGAATTTAGGATATACACTGATCCCAGTATGTATCTTGAACTATTTATCTTGTACTTTTCCCATAATATCAAATCTCATTTATTTGCACCTATAGACTTGCAAGTACATTGCTTTTAGAGAAAGACATTTTAGATGTTAAGCTTTCTGCTGAGAGAAGCAAATAGAAAACTGTTGTCACGGTGGTAAGGCCCATTGTAACAATGGGTTGAGTAGTACATGTACTTACTAATTATATAGGAATTATTGATTAAATTCCTACTTTCATAATATGCCTTT
>NC_049986.1:5000392-5001920 GCF_000003815.2 Branchiostoma floridae
TGAGGCCTGTTTAATGCTGTGCTGAGTATAAAATATAAGATAAATGAACCTGTCCTTAGTCCTGAATATAGACTACAAACAGGTAAACAGACCTGTCCTTAGTACTAAATGTAGCCCACAAACAGGTTAACAGGTCTGTCCGTAGTGCTGAATGTAGCCCACAAACAGGTAAACAAGCCTGTCCTTAGTGCTCTATGTAGCCCACAAACTGGTTAACAGGTCTGTCCGTAGTGCTGAATGTAGCCCACAAACTGGTTAACAGGTCTGTCCGTAGTGCTGAATGTAGCCCACAAACAGGTAAACAAGCCTGTCCTTAGTGCTCTATGTAGCCCACAAACTGGTTAACAGGTCTGTCCGTAGTGCTGAATGTAGCCCACAAACTGGTTAACAGGTCTGTCCGTAGTGCTGAATGTAGCCCACAAACTGGTTAACAGGCCTGTCCTTAGTGCTGAATGTAGCCCACAAACTGGTTAACAGGCCTGTCCGTAGTGCTGAATGTAGCCCACAAACGGGTAAACAGACCTGTCCTTAGCGCTGAATGCAGCCCACAAACAGGTAAACAGGCCTGTCCTTATTGCCGAATATCACCCACAAACAGGTAAACAAGCCTGTCCTTAGTGCTGAATGTAGCCCACAAACAGGTAAACAGGCCTGTCCTTATTGCCGAATATCACCCACAAACAGGTAAACAAGCCTGTCCTTAGTGCTGAATGTATCCCACAAACAGGTAAACAGACCTGTCCTTAGTGCTGAATGTAGCCCACAGACAGGTTAACAGGTCTGTCCGTAGTGCTGAATGTAGCCCACAAACAGGTAAACAGGTCTGTCCTTAGTGCTGAATGCAGCCCACAAACGGGTAAACAGACCTGTCCTTATTGCCGAATATCACCCACAAACAGGTAAACAAGCCTGTCCTTAGTGCTGAATGTAGCCCACAAACAGGTAAACAGGCCTGTCCTTAGTGCTGAATGTAGCCCACAAACAGGTAAACAGACCTGTCCTTAGTGCTGAATGTAGCCCACAAACAGGTTAACAGGTCTGTCCGTAGTGCTGAATGTAGCCCACAAACAGGTAAACAAGCCTGTCCTTAGTGCTGAATGCAGCCCACAAACAGGTAAACAAGCCTGTCCTTAGTGCTGAATGTAGCCCACAAACAGGTAAACAGGCCTGTCCTTATTGCCGAATATCACCCACAAACAGGTAAACAAGCCTGTCCTTAGTGCTGAATGTAGCCCACAAACAGGTAAACAGGCCTGTCCTTAGTGCTGAATGTAGCCCACAAACAGGTAAACAGACCTGTCCTTAGTGCTGAATGTAGCCCACAAGCAGGTTAACAGGTCTGTCCTTAGTGCTGAATGTAGCCCACAAACAGGTAAACAGACCTGTCCTTAGTGCTGAATGTAGCCCACAAACTGGTTCACAGGTCTGTCGGTAGTGCTGAATGTAGCCCACAAACAGGTAAACAGACCTGTCAGAAGTGCCGAATGTAGCCCACAAACAGGTAAACAAGCCTGTCCTTAGAGCTCAA
>NC_049986.1:5002020-5002694 GCF_000003815.2 Branchiostoma floridae
GCTGAATGTAGCCCACAAACAGGTAAACAGGCCTGTCCTTATTGCCGAATATCACCCACAAACAGGTAAACAAGCCTGTCCTTAGTGCTGAATGTAGCCCACAAACAGGTAAACAGGCCTGTCCTTATTGCCGAATATCACCCACAAACAGGTAAACAAGCCTGTCCTTAGTGCTGAATGTATCCCACAAACAGGTAAACAGACCTGTCCTTAGTGCTGAATGTAGCCCACAAACAGGTTAACAGGTCTGTCCGTAGTGCTGAATGTAGCCCACAAACAGGTAAACAGGCCTGTCCTTATTGCCGAATATCACCCACAAACAGGTAAACAAGCCTGTCCTTAGTGCTCAATGTAGCCCACAAACTGGTTAACAGGTCTGTCCGTAGTGCTGAATGTAGCCCACAAACAGGTAAACAGACCTGTCCTTAGCGCTGAATGCAGCCCACAAACAGGTAAACAGGCCTGTCCTTATTGCCGAATGTCACCCACAAACAGGTAAACAAGCCTGTCCTTAGTGCTGAATGTAGCCCACAAACAGGTAAACAGGCCTGTCCTTATTGCCGAATGTCAGCCACAAACAGGTAAACAAGCCTGTCCTTAGTGCTGAATGTATCCCACAAACAGGTAAACAGACCTGTCCTTAGTGCTGAATGTAAGCCCACAAACAGGTTAAC
>NC_049986.1:5003113-5028784 GCF_000003815.2 Branchiostoma floridae
AAACAGATAAACAAGCCTGTCCTTAGTGCTGAATGTAGCCCACAAACAGGTAAACAGACCTGTCCTTAGTACTGAATGTAGCCCACAAACAGATAAACAAGCCTGTCCTTAGTGCTGAATGTAGCCCACAAACAGGTAAACAGGCCTGTCCTTAGTGCTGTATGTAGCCCACAAACTGGTTAACAGGTCTGTCCGTAGTGCTGAATGTAGCCCACAAACGGGTAAACAGACCTGTCCTTAGTGCTGAATGCAGCCCACAAACAGGTAAACAGGCCTGTCCTTATTGCCGAATATCACCCACAAACAGGTAAACAAGCCTGTCCTTAGTGCTGAATGTAGCCCACAAACAGGTAAACAGGCCTGTCCTTAGTGCTGAATGTAGCCCACAAACAGGTAAACAGACCTGTCCTTAGTGCTGAATGTAGCCCACAAACAGGTTAACAGACCTGTCCGTAGTGCTGAATGTAGCCCACAAACAGGTAAACAGGCCTGTCCTTAGTGCTGAATGTAGCCCACAAACAGGTAAACAAGCCTGTCCTTATTGCCGAATGTAGCCCACAAACAGGTAAACAAGCCTGTCCTTATTGCCGAATGTAGCCCACAAATAGGTTAACAGACCTGTCCGTAGTGCTGAATGTAGCCCACAAACAGGTAAACAGACCTGTCCTTATTGCTGAATGTAGCCCACAAACAGGTAAACAAGCCTGTCCTTAGTGCTGAATGTAGCTCACCAACAGGTAAACAAGCCTGTCCTTAGTGCTGAATGTAGCCCACAAACAGGTAAACAAGCCTGTCCTTATTGCCGAATGTAGCCCACAAACAGGTTAACAGACCTGTCCTTGGTACTGAATGTAGCCCACAAACAGGTGAATTAACCTGTCCGAAGTGCTGACTGTAACCCACAAACGGATATACAATGAATGAAGACCTTTATTGCAAATTTTTGCCCCACTGGGCTAAGTACAGGTCACATGGTAAGAATTACATACATGTAACAATGGAGACAATCATACACATCTATATATGTAGATGTGCGTCTAATCTATTCTAGGACATTCGACTTCCTCTCGCATCTTGGTAATTGTATAAATGTAGCTAGCTGTATGGTTGGTTAGAGTTGGTTTATCAAAAGCTGTCAGGAATATAAATTTCTCTTTACTATTCAAGTATCTAAAGTGGGGATATTTACTTAACACATGGTCAAATAAAATGCTATCGCTATCATACAAAGGACAATCCATAGTAAAATGTACTTCGTCTTCTACTTTCACTAAACTACAAAATTGGCATATTCTTTGCTCTAGAGGAGTGTGGTTATGTCTTCCTGATTCGATTCGTATTTTGTGGCAACTGATTCTTAGTTTTGTGATGGTAGATCTGTGTCGTACATTGGCAATCTTAAGATATTCTTCTTCTTTATAAGATTGTTTTAATAGTCTGTATGTTCGTAGTTTGTTTTTCGCAGTCGCAACTCTTCTATCGTTGTGGATTTCAGATAGAAAGGTCTGGAAATAAATATCTTTTAAACGTTGATAGATTGATGAAATAATTTGAGGTGTACTTGAGACTGTTGACTGGGCGTTTTGCCAGACGAAAGCATAGCCACATTTCTCTAGAGTGTTGCGTACGAGTACTTCAGAGGCCCAACATTTAGAACCTGATGCTTCTAAATCCATTTGGCACAAGAAAGCATCTGCTTGAAGGCTGTCAGCTGGCACGTTCTTGCAAAGTCGAATGAAATACTTGATTGTATTTAGGGAGGCCTCCAGATGAATGGGGTACCTCCCTAGTTCTGCCTGTGCTGCGAGATTACTAGCTGTTTTGGGGACATTGGGTGAATATTTACAATATTTTAGGTGTACAGATTTAATGGGACAATTTTTGGGACTTTTGAGAGTTCCCCATATTTCGGACCCATAAAGTAATATAGGTTTAATACAAGAGTCGAAAATCTTGTTTTTAACAGCTAGTGGGCAATCAACTTTGTCAAGTGATTGCCTAATGCTAAACAAAGATTTTAGACCCTTGTTTCTTAGATGTTTGTTGTTGGCCTTGAAAGTGCCAGCTGTACTTACCACTATACCTAGATAACAATGACATAACAATTTCAATTACATTACCATTACACAAAAAGAAACAATTCTTTGGTAATCTACCTCCCTTGGTGAAGACAATAATCTTGGTCTTTTTTAAATTCTCCTTCAGGTTCCAATGTTTACAATATCTTTCTAATCTAACTAGACATGATTGCAAGCCTTGTTGAGACTCGGAAAACAATACCAGATCATCTGCATACAAAAGACACGGTACTTTGCTATTATACTAGGAGAGTTGCAACAAATATCATCAAACTCAGATGTTATATCGCTAATAAATAGATTAAAAAAAGTTGGACTTAAATTACAGCCTTGTCGGACACCACAGTTAGTTAAAAAAGGCTCTGTAAGGCCGCCGTTGGTTTTAATGCAATTTGTAGTTTTTTAGTACATGTTTTTTATTGTCTTTAAGAATTTTCCTCCTATTCCAAGGTTGTTTAGTTTGAAAATAGACCTGCTCGCCAAACGTCAAAAGCTTTGCTGAAATCCACAAAACATGCATAAATTTTTGCATTTTTGCTTAGGTATTTGCTGACTAAAGTGGTTAACACAAACAATTTATCAGATGTTCTAAAATTTTTCCTAAAACCGGCCTGTTGAGGTTTGAAAAGGCTGTACTGTTCTGCATAATTGACAAGACGATTGTTTAAAATAGAGGTGAATAATTTTCCTAAGCAACTAATGATTGATATTCCCCGGTAGTTATCAGGGAGTGAGGTATCGCCAGATTTATGTATCAATGGGTACGATATGGCTGAGGGACCAATCGTCGGGAAAATAACCGTTCTGTAAGCAGGAGTTAAATAGGTGTAGTAATGGGTTCTGTAGGATTTGTTAACCGCATTTCAACATTTCATTTGTTACCATGTCGCTGCTACTAGATTTATTGTTCTTTAGGTTTGAGATTGCCGTGTTTAATTCTTCAGCTGTTATCGGGCAGTCTAGTGTGGAGTTTTCTACAGGTGTGAGAGGAGATTGGGGATGTATTTGGGAGTTTACAGGGGTAGAGAGGTCAATTTCAGAATTGTTAATAGCGTCAGTCGAGCGTTTGTCAACTGCACTAAAATGTTCCAACCACATCTCATTTGATATTTGGGAATTTTGTTGCGTTTTATCTGGTTTAAGTTTGTTAATTAGTTTCCAAAAGGCATTTGGATCTTTTTCCCTAAGGGAAGAAAGTTGGTCCATGATTTGCTGGTGAAAGTCTCTCTTTTTCTTTCTTAATAGTTTTCTATACTCCTTCTTTCTTCTGAAGAACTTTCTTCTAACATACGAGTTTGACGGATTTTTCTCAAGTAACGTGGCCAAGTTATTCAATTCGCGTTTCATTTCAGTACAGCTTTTATCGTACCATTTTTTATTTCGGACTTTTTGTGAACGCTTTTATTGACTCTTACATATAATGATTTGTGCCCGACGTCCATCAGCACTGAGTTTAAGTCGGAAACGTAGTTTTCAATATCTGTCTTTGCGTTTTTTGTTTCTTTTACTGACATAGCGTTTAACTTGTCTATTATATGAGGTTGGCTAAGGGATTCAAGAAATTTTTGTGCTAAGTTTTCGTTCCAACGAAATCGTTTCGGGAGTGGTTTTGTGTTTGGATTTTTATTTTTTGTCTTGTTGTTGTGGATAAATGGCGCTGTGCGAATTATTACTGATAGCATGTTATGGTCGGAAAATATGGTTAGGGGGTTTACGCGAAATAGAGATATGTGTTCAAATAATGGCTGACTGGCAATCATATAGTCTACGGTACTACTTCCGTTAGGTTGGTGGCAAGTAAAATTGTCCTGCAAGTCACCGGCTACTCTACCGTTAAGGACTCTAAGATTCGCTTGAATACACAAGTCAGTAAGAAATCTGCCAAACTTATTAGGAGAAGCGTTATCCATGTGTTGTCTGTCCTGATTATGATTTGAGGGGTTGTTTGGTATGTTTTCATGAAAGGTGTCGTCTTCTACAAAGTCATTTAAATTTCCAAGTCGTGAGTTAAAGTCACCACCTAGAAGGATAAAGCCCTCGGTGTTATATTTTGAAATCTCCTCTTCTAGGATTTCGATCACGTGGTTTTCGGGAAATTTATGGGTTTTAGATGTACTTGGACCGATATAAACGGAACAGATAAACAGATCTTTGGATAACCCAAGTAGCTTTCGATCTACTCGCACCCAAAGAACATCTGTCGATTTTGATGGTAGCTGTTTAACATAATGTTTGTATTGGTCTTTAAAGAAAAATATTATACCTCCAGAATACCGTCTTGCTCGTTTGTTCTTTTCCCGATGTAAGTGAAAGTAACTGTAGTTAGGGATGTTGATATACAAGACTGTTGTTTGTGCTTAATATTACCTGGCTTTTTCAAACCATTGATATGGAAAACGAAAAGCTCATGAGAATTTTTAAAGCGCAAAGTTATTGAGACCTAAAAGCCTAAGAGCCTAAAAGCTAAAAGCTATCAGAAAATAGCTAGCAACATTAAGTTACAGCAACAGGAGCACAAGGAAAACCCGAATTAGAAATATGAAGTGTTAGCCCTTTAAAAGAGAGTACCACCCATTTGGAAAAAAACACCCATAGTGCACAGAGCTGCCCGTATGGCCACAGGTAAACACGGTTATCCTTAGTGCTGAATATGTGGGTAGGTTAATGGTCAGTGATCAAGCTCATTGGATGAGCACGTGTATATCATTAGGAACATTATTGAAGAATCTATTTGATATGGAACAGTTTTATCATGGATGATATCGATTTTTCCATGTTAAGAGGAGAGCCTTGAAGATCATTTCTGTTCAAATGTAACGTTGATGCTTAAACCTGGGGTTACGGTCGCATTTGTCTCGTCACGAGGCAAATGCGACCGCAACCAAACCTGGTCACCCACCACATGACCTCGTACCAGAAATCAGGTCAGAAGTCATCGTAAGGTCTCTAAGAAACTCTGGTCGATTTTGTATCCCCAAGGCTATCATAAACAAACTATTCATTCCTCCATTATACAACCCGCCTGTATAATGCCCAATTGTACATTGTATCAGACTACATTGTAGAAACCAACGCTATTGAGACATACACTAGTCTACCAAGGTTGTGTTGTTGTGCTGCAGTGTTGTTTTGATTGTGATATTTTCATAATTAAATAAACAGAATAAGTATTTCTTTGAAGCAGAATATTGCACATAAATAGGCAAATAGTATCTTGTGCATGTTCCATGTTGCATCGGACAGTTTTCAATGGGTCTTGAGCACAGAAACAACTTTCCACAGAACACCCTGGTCGTCAGATTGAGTCTGCGACTGCCGAGACACCACTGAGTGGGCAAATATCGCTCACATAAAAGGACATCTTTAGGTCTCGTGTGTTTAGTCTTGCAAATTATGCTTCTGCATATTCCATATTCAATCAATCAATCATTCACATGCATCACAGTCTGATGCATAGCGGCTACAGACATGGAAAGTTCACGCCAGGTTGATCTGTCCTGGGCGCACTCCCTTCAGTTGGTTCTGGAGACCCCCAGCTCTTCCAGTGTGTTGAGGATCTGGTCTTACCATCGCCCTCTTGGGCGGCCTCTTGGACGTTTCCAAGCAGGGTAATATTAGGTATATATATTATATATTAGGTATATATTTAGGTAATATTCCATATTCCAATACTAAAATCAAGGGCTACATTAACCCAATTAGGGCTACCCAGCAGTGCCCAACAGTGACTCGGCGATCTAGTGAGATGTGGGCACACACAAAAATCAAAGTTCAGAAGAGATGCATCCTGGAGAATCCAATATCTCTAACTGCTGCACCTGGCAGTTGCCTACTGTGTCATATGATGATTAACTGAAAGGTTTGGGTACTAAGATGAAGCGGCCATAATCCGCTGCAGTTCCATTTACTCCGAAAGGAGGCGTGGTAAAACAGTTACTAGTAACGCATTGGAAACGTCGTTTGCTTAAAATGAGCAGCTTGGGCCTACTCCATCACATAGAGCTACTTGTATTTTGTTTGATTGGTCGCCTTTTAATCGACCATTTTGGTTTGTGACAAGAAGTAAAATTTTAAGAAAAAAAAACTTTTATTATACATACTAGCATACGTTTTATTGTATATACTAGCATACATTACACCCTGTACAAATATAAAAATGCGACAATACAACTTGCCCTGTGTTACACTTCTTTAGAACAACAGTCCTGTGCTTTTGTTGCACATTTTCTGCACACGGTGTACGTACACGTTGTCCTGCACTACATCTCTCTAGCACATTCATTCATTCACTCATTCATTAATTCTTTCGTTCGTTCGTTCGTTCGTTAATTCATTCAATATCTTTTTAGCGAAATAGATTACGTTCCTCACATATAGCGGGTTTTCTTTTTTTTTAAATTCAAAATCATCAGATTTCTCGGTCTTATAATTCCTAGCTAGCTTCCTGAACTGCAAAGTAACTCTCAATCACTCTCAAAACAACAGTTAATTCTCGATTTCTGCCACTAATTGTTATTGCATATGCCGTGCTGACTGCCCTAAGTGGAACTCCCCTGTTCGGCTCCATAGGGCAACAGTCAGCCAAACACACCACGTTCCTGGGCGTTGGGAAAATGGCGACCGAAATCCTGGAACAACTTATAACTTGTCTACCGCAGATGTTTCGCATGAAATTTCCGTTTCCCTGCGGAGATAGATTTACCTTGCTTAGGAGGGGATTATTCTTGCCGTGCGCTAAGTTTACCCGAATCCAGCCGTCTACATTCATTTTGGCACCTTGTCACCACGCAGGGCCGGGAATGCGTTGAAAAAAAAAATAGAATGGTAATCAGATGCAGTTTGGTAAACTGGACCATGACTTAGTTCTGGTCTCAATTTAAGTAGTGTTTATCATACATCTACGTTGTCCCATATTCCCATGCCAGTGACAACATGCTCTTGAAAGATCTAACGTTGGAATGGCCTTTTCAAGTCACGAGGTCTTTTGGGAAGATCCCGCCATGCTTTCCGCGCTTTCCAGATTTAAACTAGAGTTTGGCGACCTCATACCTCCATGAAATATTTGGAGCTTTGGTAGATTTTATGCAAATGACATGAAGATTTACGCAAATGACATAGATTTACATGATTTATGCATAATAATTTTCATCAGTGATCAGCTTTCACATGTTACAAGTAAAAAATCACATCATTTATCATTAAGCCCTATTTGCCATTTTTCATTTACAATGCAAATCAGTTCCTCATTTGCATGTTTGGTAACTGTCATGAATTGCATGCCTTACATTGATTGAAGTCCAGTTTATATGGAAAACAATAAAATTATATGGGTTCCTCATCAATTATTACCTTTGTAAAAATGCGGCATTGTGCGTCTGTGTGTGTCTGGACAGTTGTGGTCAGCATAACCTCATGCATCTTTTGACCGTTTTGCATCTTTTGACCTACAGTGTATAGATACTATGGTCTTACCCTTTTCTAGCATATAGCGAAGAAGTGGTGATGGTTTGGGCCCCCTAGCAGCTTGCTCTGGACCTGCTGTTAAAATAGTTCATAAATGAACAAAGGGGCGACGAATTTCCATAATATTCAGTACGCAAGTAGGATTATGTAATAGACAGAGATGCACATGCACACAATTGAATGAAAATTGCTACTTAGATTTGCAAGGTCACTGATGACAGTCCAACCATTTAATAGTTATAAGAATTATGGCACTATTGTATTAAATCAGGCAAATTAGGAACTTAGTTGCATGATTGGTATCTGTCCATGTTCCACCGGGTAGAAACTACGTATTTTACATGTATTTGACGTTAAGTCTTATAATGAAAACTAGAGTTCGGCGACCTCATACCTCCATGAAAATTTAGAGCTTTCGTAAATTTCATGCAATTGACTAAGACATTAACATAATTTATGCATGGTGTTGTTCATAATTGACAAACGTACACATGTCACAATTATAAAATTCCCATTATTAATCACAAAGCGGTTTTGCAATTTTTACATAAATTATGCAAATAAGTTCCTCATTACCATATTTGGTATCTTCTTACATTCTACCTATCATAATTAACATGTGTTACATTTATTGAAGTCCAGTTATTGGAAACAATGGAATTATACAATTTCCTCATTAATTATGCACTTGCATAACATGTATATCATTATGAACATCTTTGCCTAAGGTGCCCGCATGCCTAATATGATGCCAATCCGTCAATCCTTTCTGCAGTTATCCTCTTTGGAATATCTTGACAAAAACGCCCCTGCAGTTCCCAAATTAAATGTTAGGGGGCTGAAACTTGCCCCACTTTGTCATGACACTGAAAGCTATCTACCACCCAAATCCATAGACCATATCACGTCCAAGACAAGAGATACATAGAAAAGAGCCATGATTGAATGTTGTCATTAATAATGCAAATTTGCTCCTATTTTGCATAATTAGTATTTCAGTTTGTACAACATTGTCTGAGGTACCTACATACCAAAATTCATGAAAATCCGTTGTTCCCTTCTTGAGTTATCCTCTTCAGAAGTTTTTGACAAAAATGCCCCTGCTATCCCAAAACTAGACGCTAGGGGGCCCAAACTTATGTCATTTCTTTCTGAGCTTCCTGAGCACAAGAGCTATCTAATACTCAAAAATCGTGACCATAGCATGTTCAGAAAACCGAAATAGCAAAATCGGAAGTTGCGCTGCAGTACCAAGGGGAGCCACTAGGGGGCCCCAAATCTAATCATTTCCAGCTTTCATCACACACTACCAACACACCAAGTATGAAACCAATTCACCCAGCCGTTCTTGAGTTATCTTGTTTACACACACAGAGACAGACACACAGACAAACACAGGGTAAACTAGAGTTCCACGAACACATACCTTTGCCAAATAAACCAGGTTTGTTATGTAGAATGATGTCCAGAACACGAGATATAAAAAATTGAGTTTCCGCTGCAGTACCTTAGCAAGCCGCTATGGGGCCCATTATCGAACATGACCTTCGTTTTCCCGACCCCTACCCACCTACCAAATATCATCAGGATCCATTCAAGGCTTCTTGAGTTATGCTGTTCACACACACACACACACACACACACACACACACACACACACACACACAGACCCGCCCAAAACATAACCTTAGCCATTCTGGCAAAGGTAAAAATCCGTTGTTCCCTTCTGGAGTTATGGAAATGTCCTTTTACCTACAAATCCTACCTATTATGCTAACTGGTTGGTATGGTCCCCCAGTCTGGAAACTAACATGTGGGGCCAGGGAGTCTGACCCCTGGGCCTCGGGAACCCGTCAACTGTCAGGTACAGCTGCACTGGTGGAATCAACCAAACCAGGCTGGGGGGTTGTGATGCTTCAGAAGTTTTTGACAAGAATGCCCCGGCTATCCCTAAACTAGCTGCTAGGGGACCCAAACTTATGTCACTAACTCCTGAGCACAAGAGCTATCTAACACCCAAAATTCGTGACCATACTATGTTTAGAAGATGAGAAAACACACCCGGAAGTTGCGCTGCAGTACCAAGGGAAGCCGCTAGGGATCATCGAACTCCCCCTCCGTTTTCCAGACCCCTACCACCCACCAAATATCATCAGCGTCCGTCGAAGTCTTCTCGAGTTATGCCGTTAACGGACAAAAGTTTTCAAGTAAACCGGCGCCTGCACTTCCAAGAAAGCCGCTAGGGGGCCCAAACTCGCAGCAATCACTCCCTGCTTTAAGGGGTCCCTACCGCTCAAAAATCACGACCGCAGCATGTACAGAACGCGAGATATCAAGCATGGAGGGTTCGTTGCAGTACCTTAGCAAGCCGCTAGGGGGCCCATTATCGAACTCCCCCTTCGTTCTCCAAACCCCTACCCACCCACCAAATATCAGCTGCATCCGTCGCAGTCTTCTCGAGTTATGCTGTTCACAAACAGGGGGAAAACACACAACCGGACCGAAAGTATAACCTTATGCCATTCTGGCAAAGGTAAATATAACCTCCATTCCATTACATTTCATGGAGGTAACAATATAGATGTAGATTTTCCTCGTTAATTGTGCAAATACTATTTTTCATAATTTACACTTCATTATGTACATCTCTGTGTAACTGCATACTAAATATTATTAAAATCCGTTGTCACTCTCTTCAGTCATTCTCCTCGGAAGATTTCGACGAGCCAACTGCAGTTCTAGAGTAAGCTACTAGGAGACCAAGCCGTCACAATTGTTTTCATTAAATCATAAGCTATCTGCCAAATTATCTGACCATAGCACGTCCAGGCAAAAAACGGAGGTTATGCTGCGCTAGGTTACATACGAGGGGGGAAATCGACCTTGACCTTCGCCTTCCCAGTCCCTGTCCACTTGCCAAATTACAATCCATCCAGAGGTTTTAAAGTTATGTTGAACACAAATGTCCAGAAACACACACACACACACACACACACACACACACACACTTTCTCATTGAGACAGTAACAATGGTGTTGTTTGAAGCATGTTTTTTCTTCCTTGTCAGTAGGGCTGGGTATCCGACGGCGGTACGATGTACCGGTACCGTAAAACCGGTTTTTCTTATTGGACCGGTCCGGAAAAACCGGACATGAAAAAATTCGGTGGACCGGATATTGGACCTATTGGAAAAAGAGCAGATTATATGATAAGTAATTCTCACGTTTTAGGGCTTACCTGTTGAAGAAAATAACAAGAGCGAAGTAGAGTAGAGCCTATAGTCATTTCTACCAAGTTTTACTGCCAATCGTACAGGGGCAGATAGCCTTGTAGGAGTCAACGCCAGTTGAAGTCGAATACACAAAACATTTTTCTTTGTACTTTGAAATGGACCATTGTTTTGATTATCGTCTATTCACAAGTTTTCACATTCTGAATCAGGTCCAGGTTCAGGTCCGGAGCTAGACCTGATCTTCTGGACCTGAACCGGGCCTGGACCTGAATTTGCTGTATCGGTACCCAGCCCTACTTGTTACCCGAGGCTGCTATGAGTGAACGCGCGGCATCTGACAGCAATCAAGTTAGGGCGGAGGTCCAGTCAGAGCTGATGACGAGGGGGTTCATGTTTGGAGAGGGAGCGTGCTGGGTCAACTACAGGTGAAGTGGCAGTATGTTTTAACTCAGCTCCCCTCCGACCTGCAATCCAAACTACAAGTGATTCCATTTGGTAGAAAGCAGCTTCAAGGCCCCGGACAGTAATACTATCCCGCCAGTTGGGAACAACCGTCAACTGTTGTCGCTTTAGATACTTTACTGATTTCCCCTCTGGGAAGGGGCAGGCCACACGACAGTAGCGCTAGTGTTTGCACATCTGGTGAACAGAACTAGCCTGGTATCCAGCCGCAATATAGCTTCGCGAAGAGGAGAGAAGAGAAGAGACTCAGGAGCTATATTACGAAGAGGAGAGAAGACATTCGGGAGCTATATTACGAAGAGGAGAGAAGAGACTCGGGAGCTATATTACGAAGAGGAGAGAAGAGACTCGGGGAGCTATATTACGAAGAGGAGAGAAGAGACCCGGGAGCTATATTACGAAGAGGAGAGAAGAGACTCGGGAGCTATATTACGAAGAGGAGAGAAGAGACTCAGAGCTACATTACCTAGGTTTAATACAAGAGTCGAAAAGCTTGTTTTTAACAGCTAGTGAGCAATCAACTTTAGTAGAATGGCTTTATTGAGACAAACTCTCAGAGTCTAACACTAGCAGCCCAGGGGCTGAATTGTTGTTAGACTTTACATACATGATATTAGGCTAGGCATACAAATACAAATCAACATACAATAGAATAAAATATTATCATTAATTGAATTCGTAAAAGACAAGCTAGATAAAAACTGCTCTGGCATGGTTTGTGAGAGACGTTCATACAAATAATTCCATCTAAGATTACAACAGTTGGCTAAGGTGCAGTCATGATTCGTTTATCAATCGTGTCAAGTGATTGCCTGATGCTAAACAAAGCTTTTAGACCCTTGTTTCTTAGATGTTTGTTGTTGGCCTTGAAGGTGCCAGCTGCACTTACCACTATACCTAGATAACAATGACATAACAATTTCATTAAACAAAAAGAAACAATGTACGCCACAGATCTACCATCACAAAACTAAGAATCAGTTGCCACAAATTACGAATCGAATCAGGAAGACATAACCACACTCCTCTAGAGCAAAGAATATGCCAATTTTGTAGTTTAGGGAAAGTAGAAGATGAAGTACATTTTACTATGGATTGTCCTTTGTATGATGGCGATAGGAGCATTTTATTTGACTATGTGTTAAGTAAATATCCCCACTTTAGATACTTGAATAGTAAAGATAAATTTATATTTGATAAACCAACCAACTCTAACCAACCATACAGCTAGCTACATTTATGCAATTACCAAGAAGCGAGAGGAAGTCGAATGTCCTAGAATAGATTAGACGCACATCTGCATATATAGATGTGTATGATTGTTTCCATTGTTACATATATGTGATTCTTACCGTGTGACCTGTACTTAGCCCAGTGGGGCAAAAATGTGCAATAAAGGTCTTCATTCATTCATTTATTCATTATATTACGAAGAGGAGAGAAGAGACTCGGGAGCTATATTACGAAGAGGAGAGAAGAGACTCGGGAGCTATATTACGAAGAGGAGAGAAGAGACTCGGGAGCTATATTACGAAGAGGAGAGAAGAGACTCGGGAGCTATATTACGAAGACGAGAGAAGAGACTCGGGAGCTATATTACGAAGAGGAGAGAAGAGACTCGGGAGCTATATTACGAAGAGGAGAGAAGAGACTCGGGAGCTATATTACGAAGAGGAGAGAAGAGACTCGGGGAGCTATATTACGGCTGGATACCAGGCTAGAACAGAACAGTGTTCTCCGTGGGACTTGGTGGGATTGCAAGCAGAGTCGACGCCAGTTCACCTTTATCCGCGGGGTACCCTATATCCATGGCTAAAAATGGGTATTAAGGATTTGGGCGTATCAAGTCGACGGACGGTGTAATATTGCAATATGGAACAACATTTCGTCGACTTCATATCCCTTGTTTTGAATGGATGGATGAACCAGCGTTATGTCGGCCTTTTATCTACCCCGCGCTTTTGATAGAGCGAGAACAATTGAAAAATAATGGCAGCAAAATATATTCTTGGCACCTTTTCAATGGCAACTCATTTTCTTTAGATGAATTGTCTCATTCCGGTAACCCAGGTCGGAAATCGATTAAAAATTCAACCTCGAACTGATATTCATGATTTGATGACTTTGTGACCTCATGTGAATCGCCTGGGCCGATGTTAGCGAGACTCCGAAGCTACATTGTCTACATTTTCATTTCTTTGATAACCTATTCTCGAATATGTTTCAATCGCTTACCTGCACTCGTTTTGATGACTCGTAGCCTTTCCCTCCACTCCGTGGCTCTCGGCAGCTTCCTTTCGCGCTTGTTTGTTGGTGTGTTTTTCTTATCTTCGCTAGAAGGTTATATTATCGGTAGCGCTTGTGTGTGTGTCATATGTGTGTGTGGGGGGGGGGGGCGTGCGTGCGTGCGTGTGGATGGACAGCATAACTCTTGAAGGCCTGAATGGATTGTCTTGATATATTCGGAATGTAGGTGAGACCTCAAAACGATGAGATTTTTGGCCCCCTATCGGCTTGCTATGGTACTGCAGCGGAACTTCCGGGTTTGATGTCTCGAGTTCTGGACTTGCTGAGGTTGTGAGTGGTAGTGAGCTCTTTGGGCAGAGAGTAGTAAGTGGTGTAAGCCTAGCGGCTATTTTTGAAACTACAAGAGCGGGTTTCGTTTCCGGCTTTGAAGAATAAGGGATAAACAGATCATTGGGATTTTTTGTATGCTTGAGTGATGCTTGATATGATTGCATGGTAATTATGCTAATAGGAATATAGTTTGCATCATTAATGTTAATAGAAGAGAGAAGAATGTTAATAGAGAAATATTAGGCAAATAAGGCAACAGCAAGTAAATTTTATGGATGACATCTTCTGCAGACCGCACAACCAATTGTCCATTTTGCACATTTTGCCATTGCTCGCAGGGCCAGTGTGGGAGGCAGTGAAACACACGAGGCGAGTAGTCCAGTCTCCCGGCTCCCGGGATTCAACATCCGCGGCGAACCCGGACCGCCAGCAAACAAGCTGAACGCTCTAACCACAGGGCCAAAAGGTCCGGACCAGTTAGACTGGTCAGTTGGTGACTTGGTGGCGCTTGAACGCTCTTACATGCAACTCCTCTATAGGTGACAAACCCTGCGCTATGTCTTTGCAGTGAAGGTCAAAAAATCTTCTTGCTCCTCGTCCTGCCCTCCCCACTAATTAATATACACTACGCGGGTCAATACTCAGCTTACTCAGGGGACTAAACGCTACCTGGCAAATAAAATCTAAGCAACGTTAGAATGTAGTAAAGCAATTGCGTTTCGAATAGAACCTTATAGTGAACTTTTTGTCACTTACCCACTCCTTGTCGTGCATTTCATCTGCATAATGAGTGTTTGATGTGACGGTTGCGAGTCTTGGTAACTAGAACTCCACAGATGCAATTATATACCCTAAGCAATATCAAATCAATTCAAATCATTCACTATAAAAATAACTGAATCAGGTGTATATATCTCTGCTCAAATATTCTACTTAAGTACATCCAATACACATGCCATGTACGCGCATCACTGTCTGACAACATATGGAGTACTCATGGATTTCACTATGTACTGAAACTAAACCGGACCCTGTTTCGGATTCGCCCCCCGCACGTGCTAGTACGGGCGACGCGCCTGCCCTGTACAGCCTGAACGTTTTCAGAAATACGTGGCGGACGTGGCCTCACCAAAAAACGTACGGACAAATTGCACGTACGGCGGGTTGTGCCCTTAGCTTAAGAGATCTCCGCTAGAAATCAGGACCCGACACCGTACAAAGAGCACACGCGTGTTGCTCCCCCGTATACGTACTGTCCTGTCGGCTGCCGCAGGTCGAGTTTACCTGCCCTGCCGCCCTGTGCCTGCCTGATGTGGTGATTTACATGGTACAGATTGTGCCCACACAACACCCACAGCAGACTGGCGCTTCCACTAACATCTACAGCAAGAACTGCAGAAACGGATAAATAAATAGTCCTGCGCTGAGGGGACATCAAAGCAGTCTTTATTCATCACACAACAATGATGTTACAGGCATTGGAAATAAGGAAACAATCTAGGAAAGTAACGATTGAGTACATTTTTATATGTAATTAGGTATACGTAGTATAGTAAGTAGGTAGATAAACAGCTAAAGCCAACTTTTTCCATGTAGCGAAACGACTTCTGTCATATACGAGGGTGAGTCAGAAAGTAATGCAACATAATGTGGTTTCATAACAGACTCAGTTTCTAATCTATGAAGATGAGATTCGGCACAAAGGTAGAGACATGTGTCCTCTTGAGATTACAATTTTTAAATTTGGTCTTTATTACGTATACTTTATGAGCAACTGATTTGATTCCAAGATGACCCCACCATTGGAAGCTTGTCAGACGATCAGCTTCTCTAAATCTGACCCACTGAAAATTACTGAAATTACACATGTATGATACCAAATGTCTCTATAGGTTGCATACCAATGTTCATTTCTGAACTCTCAATGGTTTCTCATGTACAGCTGCTAGGGTGTGGTAAGTTGTGATATAGATCTGTTGCATTTATACACGAGTTCGTGAGTTGTTGGTCAAAAGACTACTTTTCCCTTAACCAAAAGAAACTAAAGTTAACACAGTTATTAACTGTTTAAAGAGCAAGAAGTGTGCTAAGTTTTATTCCTCTTAGTTAATGGGAAAGAAGGCCACAGAAACTTTTAATCGTAACATCGCAAATCTCATGACCCTTACGACCTCTTATAGCAACGAAAAAAGAAAAAAAACTGAGCGGATTTCAGAGTTGAAAATAAATATATGGCTTATGGAGAAATATGCAGCTTATTACACGTGCAGGCTCAGTCTCCTACAATAAAATTGGTTTAGGAAAATTCTTAATTGTACGTTAATTGGACCTCACTTTTCTTCCGACGAGCTTCAAAGGGTATGGTCATCTTGAAATCAGTCACTCATAAAATAATGAACAGCAAATTTAAATATTTCAATCTCAAGAGGACACATACCTCTACCTCTGTGCCAAATTTCAAGTCATTCTATCAAACGAGTCTGTTATGAAACCACTTGCGTTACTTTCTGACTCACCCTCGTATAGCGAAATGGCTGTAGCGAACTCATAATGTACCGAAACGACCGGTTACCCAAGAACTTTATTGCACTACAAACGTACACGGTACAATGTATGGCAACAACTATTAAACACAGTGCAAAATAGATGTATGGAATAATCCTAATTTCTAAAACAACAAGAGTTCGGAGACCTTAATACTTGCATGAAATATGCAATTTTTGTCAATTTCTTGTTTTATCTTGTCTCATTGATTATGCAATATGTCTGTAATAAGCGTAAATCTATTCTAAATGATGGTCTTTTCTACCAAAATAGAATACATAGTACATGTACATGTGAAAGACCGTTCTCTTGGCAGAATTTTAATTTGTGATTAATTCTATAAATCACATTTATATCTTAATCTATGCATGGTAATGTACACCTTTAAGGTTACACATACACATGTCACACATATGAAGAAGTATTATTTACCAAGGAATTAAAGCATGTTCACACTATGCAAATCCTACCTTGCATAGTTTTTATCTGTAAATGTTCCAATTGCCATAAAGTACAAATGTTACAAGTTATTCAAAGTCCCATCATGGAAAACATTTTAATTGGAGATTAAAGTTAAGTTGAGAAATTCCATAGCAAGCTCCTTGAGGGCCAAAACTGACTTCAAACCTTCATCTTCCCAAAACCTATCCACATACTTTATAATCACAATCAATGCAAATGTTCGGAAGTTTCACTGACCACAAATATCCAGAAACACAGTGGCATAGCCCACTTAGACTCCGTTGCAGTCTTCGAACGGGGCTGGTTTTTATTGGGGGGGGGGGGGGGGGCGTTGGTTCGCGATTTTCAACGTTGGCTGGGTTTTGTGCCGGGAAAGGGAGTTTGCCGAGGAAGGGAGTATGCTGTGAAAGGGAGTTTGCCGTGATAGCGATAAGGGGATACAGGCGACAGAACCCTGAACAGAAGATTACCAGTGGCCTGAGAAGTAAACCAAACAGATGTAGGTGGGGAACATTGCGACCAAACTGGCCCTTCAGCTCCAGGGCATGCTGCAAGGGGGCCCAAACTTATACCACTTCCAACTTACATTCAAAGTTATGCGTCCCCCATAAAACAAGACCACAGGAAATCCATGGCCAAACCCACTAAAAGTAACAAGGCCAACTGTAGTATCAGTTCAACCGCAAGGAGGCCCAAAATCAAACCCGGGCATCAGGCAGCCACCCATGTACCAAATATCATCATGATCACGTTCCGTTCTGAAGATAAAGCACCGGAAACACTTACATGCTACTGAAAACTATACCTGCATTTCATGCAAGTAACAATTGAACATAGTACAAAATAGAGGCATAGAATAAAACGTAACATCATAATTTGGAAAACAATAAGGGCTAGCCTAATTTTTTTGATATTGTGTTACAATCGCGCGCGTGGGACTATCTCTTAAAACAAAGCAGTCTTTTTGTTATCTACCCATCCCCCCCCCTTTGTGATATATTCGAATCTGTCTGTAGCATCGCGTCTCTTGAAATCTGCTGTACTTCCATTCAGAAATGTGAATAATGTATTAAGTACAACATCATACCTAGAGCATTCCATGACAAAGTAAAATTCATCTTCAATTTTTCCAGACCAATCATCGCTAGACCATGACCTGCCGCCATGTCAGAACCACTGATACTGAATGAAGGGCCGTCATAGATACTCCGCACACAAACCCCACAGGAAAGGAAAGAAGGAAATAATAAACATTTGCAAACGCCGTGGTGATATCGACGAAAAACTAACATTTACATCATTTCTGCAAGAAATGCAAGTAAAAAACAACGACCTTCAAACAAATTACAAGTTAGTATTTTAACCGAATCTATGCAGAAATTGTGTTCGGTTCTCTACATTCTCAGCTCCATATGCATGGTGCTGACTATATGCATACGACGCACACGCAGTCACGGCTATAGCAATAAAATAGCAATAACGTTACAAACAAGCAGTCATGGATACATGTATATATTATCTGTATGTGTGGATTCTTCTAGTCTGCTGATCACATACCCGGGTATCAACGTGCGCTGGGTTGACAGACGACCTGTCAGAAGATTTCCAGCGTCAGTGACGGGAGGAATGACCGAGCTCCTTGTATGTTTGCTTAACGAGTTAAACACGGTTGTACAGACCAGCATAGAGATTCACAATGATGCCAACCTTTCAACGATCGCGAATTATTGTAGAAAGGTAGCGTTACTTTAGTATGCTATTCTATAAAGGCACCGAGCTGACGTAAAATATCTTTAACAATTAGTCAACGTCAACAATTAAGTCATCCGTTAACGTAAAAGATTAAAATATGATTATTATATAGATTTATCTTACGTTTCTTCGTACGCCAAGAGGATGACTTCTTCTTTGAGGGCAGTGACTGATGGAAAGTCATGTACGTTATTGATAACTGGGTTTTATGATTTTAGAAGAAATGTGTTTTACAGGTTTTCTAGATGGTGAAAGATCCGGGAGCTTGTTTAATTCTTTCAAAGGGCATGTTGCCTTCTGCCTTATAATTAGGGCATCTACAAATAAAAAGCATTTCATATCTTCAATTTTATTCGTTTATATATGCATATTATATTGCGTTTAATATGTGTGTCTCCTGAACAGTAGTATGACAACTCCATGTGCAAGGAATATCAGCCTTAGATGTTTGTGTAGAGTGGAATAATCACTCAGTGGAACGAATATTCAACTCATCGCCTTTCTTTTCATTTGATTTTGTGCATATGATTTTCTTTGTCCACAAGAAGCCAATAACACAATCCAACCCCACAAATCCCCACAGACATGTGAAAGCTCGCCCGCTGGATTTTGGAGGTGGGAGGGCCGGGCCTAGAAGAAGCGTGCGTGTTCGGTTGACGGGGCAGGCCGCGCGCGTAAGGATGTGAATGTTAAGTAAGCCCTGCTAACCTTCAGCAACAGCCAAGGGGATTGAATCCATTCTTGAGCCGTCCTGTTTTAAACTTCTTCCTCAATATATGGATGTAAAGAGTAAGCACTACTAACGCGATCACATGAACAAATACATGAGCGTGTATATCTCGACGGTCCGTACATTCGTATCGTATTTTCATACGCAGTCGTATGCACATTACGCACCTTATACGCATCTCAATCGTTTTGTGCCAGTTGATGGGGTCACACCTGCGTATATTTTCAAGCCGCATGAGTTCCGTTTTGACAGTTTGGTCAATTTCTTCCATACGCGGTCGCACGCACAAGACGCACCTCAAACGCATCTGAACTGTTTTAGAAAGTTTCAAGTACGCCTGATAATTTGGGGCATGCACAAAACTATCGTTCGTACGCAGTTTGGTGGCCAAAACGGTATGAATAATACAGTGGTCTCACGTTGGTCGAGTGAGGTATGAAGACGCTATATGTTTGCGCTTTATACGCAGTAATACGCGGATATCGCGGCATTACGAGTACATTGCGTACTTACAGCGCAGATGCAACGCACCATGAATTTTCGAACAACCGTATAACGAATGCCCATATAGATCAAGAGTTAGTTCGTTCTGCGACCGGGTTGCGCATACAACGCGTACTGATAGCGTGATCGACGCACACTCCAGATTTGGAATAAATACGAAGGTGCATCTGAGTCCAGACAAAACAAATCACCTCAAGATGGCAGATCCAGGTCAGGACCGACGAATTTGTACCAGGGGCATGGAGAGCTGGTCACACCTTGCAGGACACCATCAATGTGACTGGTCCTAACAGAGCCTCCAGGGAAGGGAAGATGAAAGAGACCTGCCCAAGCATTGGGTCAATTTGTGTAATACACGTGTCATTTCACCGTGGTCATTTTGTGTAACAGATATTTGACTTTATTTGCAGATAATACTAGTACTTCCTTTTTGTGTGTAGAACCACATGATGTAAAGGTGCAAAATAGAGACATATTACAACTTTGAAAGAGGGCGTAATTGTTTAATTTACGTGTTTGATAAACATCTTGAATAGGTTTTGTGGTGTGTATGAGTGTGATATTTACAGTAGTTGAAATACTAAGATGATATAGGGAATCACCTGGGGAATCATTAAGGACAAAGTGAAAATCTTAACAGTGCATATAATCTTTTAAGGTAAATGATGGCCCACATTACTGTAAAAGTACAGTGACACTGCTTCGCAAATTAATGAAAAAAAACCTCTTCACTGTTTACCTATCAATGTTCTACTTGCACTGCCTGTAAACAAAAGTATACGTAGTATAAAGTGTTCCTTTAACAAAAATACTCTATATTGGCAATGCTGGCAAACAAAAGTAACGTTATATGTAACAGAAACTGTTCTTCTGACACAACTAAAATGCGTTTGGAATGCAATTAGCACCAGGTACGTAAGGCATGCGGTCGGTAGACGTTGTGTGCGTCCGGAATACGCCCAACATACGTACCTCATACGCAGCTATTCGCAGCACGGAAAATTCTGTTGGGCATTTCATATGCAGTCATACGCACCTCATGTGAAATGGATACGCTGAAGTCGTAATGCAAACGCCAGATGGGCTCGACGTACAATTCAATTTATTTAAGAAAATTCCAAATATTGGGCGTACGCCGCATATTGACAAAATTTCATGCGGAAATCATGCGCACTTGAAAATATACGCAGGTGTGTCCCCACCTTTAGCACACGTGCTGGGCCGTACTGTACGTATGCTCAAAACTAGCACAAATGGTTGAGATGCGTATGAGGAAAAAAATCAATATTGAAATCGTATGGAAATGCTGTGGTCGTGATATTTAAGCGGGGCTGAGAATAAGTGGTGTATGTATGGCTTGTTTTGAAACTGCAAGGGTCAGTTTAGTGTCAGATTTTGAAAGGGAATAACTCATGATGGGGTTGACGGATCGTCATGATAGCTTGAGTGATGCTTCATGTAGTTTAATGTTAATTATGCAAATCGGAATCTAATCTACATAATTGATGAGGAAATTGTCTAACCCCCGCTTCGTTCCATCATAGAACTATTGAAACATGAGACATTAGTAACTGAGAAAGAGAAGAATCCTGATAGATAAATATTATGCTAATATGGGCCTAATTTGTATAATTAATTAGGAAATGCTATAATCCCATTGTGGTAAATGACAAGATTTTCTTACTTGTGGCATTTGGACGTTATGTAAAGGTGAAAATCAATTATGCAAACGAGGGCCTCATTTGCATAGATTATGAGAATGCAACAAATGCCTTCTGTCTTAGCATGGATTGTGTACGTCTGGTATTTTATGGAGATGACATTGCACCAAGGAATTATTTGTGAACCATGTATTCTCTTCAGTTCAAGCTATTTACGCCAGGTGCTCAATATTTATGTCTCCCCTCACGGATGGCCCCTGAACTCGCATTGTCTTTCCTCAGTTCATGCTTCTAGAATCTACCTGACAGGAAGGGAAATATCTTGCCTTATCATATGACCAAACGACGAAAGTTTTAAAGATGGGTTATTACCCGGTAAAGGTCGATGTTCTTTAAAAGGTACTATAGCCGGTAAGATACGATTAACTTTACCTCAGAAACTACCGTCTCATGGTTCAGATTAATTTAATAACCGTATGTGTCAATGGACAGTGGTACCATACTACTGGTACCGTGAGTGTACAATCAGTAGACAGTGGTATGATACTACTGACACACACAGCGGTGGCTTTGGAACTACAGGGGCCGACTTTGAAAGGAAATAACTCAAGAAAGGTAGCCTGCGTACCATCCTCCTGTAAATGATTTAAATTCGCAGGGATCAGTTAAAAGTTCGTGGTAATGAGAAAATGGAGTGTTCGCGGTACGGTGGTGCTGAGTTCGCGATAGGCTATTGGCTCGTTCTCGTTGATATGCAAAAAATGCTGTCGTCTGCCTTTACGACTTGATATGGAGCAAATTATAGACAACATCACTGGTCCCTTCATTTTTTCACAACCCCTGTAATGTTTTATAAAAGATGCACCACAACATTCATATTGGTTGATGGCTTGGAAGAATATTATAGCCACTGGTGGGATTTCACCCTCTAAAAAGCGGCTGTTGCCTGAGAAGAAACGAAGAATTCAAGTAGTGGCCAAAAGAAGAACAATTCAGTTCCCAGAATGATTGTTCGGCAGGTGAAACCAGCTACCCAGACCCTCTGTCCGATTACGTCAGATCGCTTCCGTCACTGATCTTGGAGGTTGTGTGAGGTGGTTTATGCATGTCGCCAAATTCGGTAACAAACGTTACCACCATGAGTACGGTGGTTGCCACGGTTATATTATCCACGTATAAGACTAGAAATTGCCGTTTTTGTGACGCTTTGCAGTTTTCTGGTGTTCTAAGGGTCGTTGACTACCATTTGTATCCCAGCTAGCTTAACAAAATGTTGTACAGAAATGACTAGAACAAACGTTACCTACCTGATCTGGTGTAAAAATGCTACCAACTTGGTTTCAATGTGTAATTTGATTTGTAGCAGCTGATTCATTGTTTTGTGACGGCAGTCCTGGCAAATATTTTCCATTCTCAGGTACTGCTCAGTGTTATAGGTGGACTTGAAGAGTCTGGAAGACCTCAATGTGTTTTAACGGATCCACCATTGTGATCCATCATTGTGTAGCTCTTTTAAGAAAGTTTAAAAATAAATGTCTTTTAAACGCCGATTGATAGAATTACTAATCTGGGACGCATTTGTTATATGGTAGATGACAATGCCATATATAACCATAACCTCTCCTCCAGAGACTTGCGCCCAGCTTTGTTAGCTGACAAGAGAGAGTGACGGAAAAGTGTCTGCTGGTACTTTCTTGAGAAGTCTTATGTAGTGTTTGATAGCATTTATGGAGGCTTCCAATTTACTTGGGAACCTCTCTAACCTTACCCTAACGACGAGGCGACATGTAGATCTCAGAGTTTGCTGTTTTTAAATACAGCGTTAAACCGAAAACAAAATTTCGCGGTAGTATTGATTCTTTAGTGAAGCGGTCACCGCGAAAACAGCGAATTTAAATAATTTTCTGAATTTAGAGCTCAATCTTATCATTGTTAACCTCGGTTGAGCCAGTGGTTACTACAGAGGATTGTACAAAGGCTATGAAGAATGAGTCGACGGATCAAATATATAAATAAAAATAAATATCAATTATGCAAATCAGAATCTAATTTGCTTAACTATGCAGGAAAATTTCTGAATCAACTGCGTTTCATGATAGGGCAGATGACATATGTAACTGAAAAAGAGAGGAGTATGAAATATGAATATATCTCAATTATGCAAGACGACACTATGAAGACCTAATCAAAATGAGAAAATATCATAATTCTATTGTGGTAAATAACCGGAATTTCACCGTTACATTAGGAAGTAAAGCTTAACATTATCAGACATAGATCATGCAAATCAAAGCCTCATTTGCAGATGTTCATACTTTGAACAACGTGTGTTACTAACTTCTTTGAGGAGAGGTGATCAACTGATATAACTTAGAATAAGGACAACATTAGTATAATGAATGAGAAACATTTATAATACGTCACTCAAAAATGTTAACGTCATTTGGCGAAGGGCGAATGAGGCCAAGGAACTTAAGATTCAAGCACATAGACAACTCCACTCTTTCGCGTTCGTCGATGTAAATAAGAGATATTTTAAGAGGGAAAATCAGTGCTCGTCAAGAGAGTGAATTCCAAACTGATTTTTAAGTATTGATATAAATACAGCTAAAATAGTATGTTTTGGGGTCCTTTGTCCACAGTACAGTTCTGAAGTTACCGCGGTTCCACCTCCTCGCCTGGTGACACTCCAACTGTCGTGGCGACGTCAAAGCAGACAACCAATCCACGGCAGTTGTTGGCCTGAGAGAAACAAACACTGCAGGAGGCTTATCTGGTTACGACAGCCCGAGTTGACAAACACCGAGATAGGCGGTTACAAAGTGCCGGCACGGGGCTGTCTGATAGGCAAACAAACGCCTGGCTGTGTCCGAGGAGGGGCTTACCGGCGATACCACCGCTGCCGTGGAGAGCACATGCGGATGGTGTGGTAGTTAGAGCTGCGTACCAAAACAAATTTCAGGTACTGGTACAGAAACAAGGGCAGGTAAAGGGGCTTAAGTACAGTTCCGAACCTACACCTGCACCTATACAAGTTTGGTCAAGTAATCTATCACGGTTTTCTTGGTTATAAAAATCAGCCGCTTCATATATTGATTTGTACTGATAAGAATGAGTTTGTTTAGGTTTATTTTCTTGTTTTAGTATTATTTATTATATTTGTATCAGTCAGGATCTGTGTATTTCTTTGTAATTATTGTTTGTCTTGTGTTGTCTGAACTATTATTCATATTACTTTTCGGATAAAAACGTTTGGTCAAGTAACGGATTGTATGTAAGTTTTAAAAGTAGCTAACAGTCTTTTTTAGTCACAAATTGCCATCTTTGTGTGGGGAATCACATATATGAATATCAAAACAATTTGCAACACTACAACATAATCACAATTGTCACCGTTGATTCGGGGTTTACTTGTTTGTAGTCTTAAAAAGTGGTACCCAGTACAATAGTGCTTTAGTTTGTTTAGGTCTTTTTTACAGGTACAGTACGGGTATTTAGGTAGTTGTGGTAATGGTATATCAACGGGCAGAGTTATCATCGGACTCCTGTGATACCATACTGCGGACATAAATACATACTGTGTACCATCAGTAGAGAGTGATACCATAGTAAACTATTGACACATACGTACCATCGTTGGACACTGGTACCATTCTTCAGGATATTGTTTCTTCCTGTTTCTACTCCTTTCTTACGTACCATTGCTTACCATACTTCTCACGCAAATGTGCCGTAAGTGTTCAGTGGTACCATTTTACTGTACTGACACTTATGTATCATTAGTGGACAGTGGTACCATGCTACTATTAGTATTACTACTGGCACTTATGTTCCGTTATTGTTAAATCTACTGACACAAATGTACCGTCAATGCTTATGCAAAAAAGTTCAGCAGTGACACATATGTACCGCCAGTGGACAGTGGTACCATACTACTGGTACATATGTGCCAGTGTTAAATGGTACCATGTTACTCTACTGACACATTTGTACCGTCACATGTGTACCGTCACATGTGTACCGTCAATGGGCAGTGGTACTATACTACTGTCATATATGTACCTTCAGTGGCCAGTGGTACCATACTACTGGCGTGCTATATAGTACCGTCAGTGTTAAATGGTAGCATACTACACACCTCGGATATGTACCGTTGTGACAGCGATCTCGCCCCCCCCCCGTGATCTCGCCCCCCCCCCCCCCCCC
>NC_049986.1:5030999-5089162 GCF_000003815.2 Branchiostoma floridae
CAGGTATATGCAATAATGGGAATACAAGGACCCAACCCTCATTGGGCGAAACAACTTCAACTGTTTTATCATCATGTAATTACGTTAATATTTATACTATGGATGGAGTTATGTATCAGACTCGTGTACTTATATCATTCTGAAAATGTATTTTGTGATTTATACCAATCAAGTTCTAAAATGTTATGTAAACCCGTTTTTTTTGGGGGGGGATCGCTAAAGGGGGGCGAGATAGGGGGCGAGATCACAAGCCGGGGAGGGCGAGATCGCTAGCGATCTCGCCCCGCGATTTCGCCCCCGGGGGAGCGAGATCACGGGGGGGGGGGGCGAGATCGCTGTCACACCGTCAGTGGATTAGGATTAGACAACTGACACACGTTTACAATCAGTGGACAGTGGTACCATACTACCCACACTAGTCTCACAGACAAACGCAGATTGCACGCACACACTCACACTAGCACACACTGGCACAAACACGGCATCCATGGGGAGTGACAAATATATGAAGCAGCAGTGAACAGTGGTACCATACTACTGACACCATGTACCACCAACGGACAGTAGTATCATACTACTGACACACACACAGCGTTCACTATTCAACGAACCATAACATTCGTACAAAATGCATACATCAATAGAGAATATTGGCTTTTGTTGATGTTGATGTTGACAGTTAAATAAGGACATCTGTGAATTCAGACATTTCTATTTCCCCCTTTAAAACAAACCTTTCCCCACAACAGCTTTCTGTTACGGTTTTCTGTATGACTGATGGTTTGTTTCTGTAACTGATATGCCGGTATTTACTCGATCAAACTGCTAGTTTGACCACGTTGCCCCAACACGTCAGATTGTGTGATAACAGCGCATTTACGAGCCCCTGAGCTGAACGTAACTTCCCCTGTATACACACACCATACTACAGTCTGGTGAAGTCAACTTCCCTGTCTAGTTCTGGTGCAGTCTCGATCGCCGAGATACACAGGGAAGTATCGGCACAAAGAACAGATGAGACGTCGCGGCGCAAATGCAGTGAGATTGGACGTAATCAGATGATCTGCTACTCGGATGTTTATTGGACAACAAGGGTACACACTTCTTGACCCTTAACCCGTGTATAGCCTGGAATCGGCGTGGCTGAAGGAGACCCAGCCTCACCGCCTGCTTCCGTGCCCGGCAGGCACACGGTCTCTAACGCTCCCGAGAACGTGTCGACTCATAAATTCTGCTGGCGTGGTGATTGACAGTGGTCCGCCTACTTTCCAACCCTACCGGGCCACGTGATTGGGTCCGCCGGGGGGGTTGTTGTAGTTGTGGGCACTCGCCGTGCAGACGAGCTAAGTTCAGTCCTGTGGTACGCGCCGCCGTCCTGTCCGAGGGAGTACCGTGCGTCTGTCTGTCAGGTAAGCCGACCGTAAGTTGTGAGAGTACGATCAGGGCCGGGATCCTGCCCCGCTGTCCAGATCAAGTGGGTTCGTGTAGCGGTGATTATGTAGTCCACCAGGAGACTGGGGTGAAATGTCAAGAGCGCGCCTTAAATCGCAGGGAGGGGACGGACCTAAGCAATTATGTTACATTAATATCAAAATTTCACGATCGTATAATACACAACTTAGTGGTTAGTACCGTATATCTCCGAGTCTATGTTGATACGTCATAATTATATTGGTTGTATTCATAATGATGAATTGTGTTAAGGGTAAACTTGTGAAATAAGACAAGAAACCTTTTCTAGACTACTCTGTGCATGGGACAGTAGACCCAGCCATGAACTTATGAAGTATGAAGATTAGTAGACGTATTACAAGAGTGCTGCACAAGAAATGTGTTCCGACTGCAGTAGTACCGGGTCGGCTAAGCCAGCGCAGCATGTCAGCCTAGGGATCCGGGCCGATTTGCGGGGTCCCCACCGTGCAAATTCCCTGCAACAAGCGTGTCCTTATAAACCGTTCTGCTTCTCTGCGCCAGGCAACAGGTCGGGATGGAAGAACTCAAACTCACGCCTACCGTCAACGGTGCGGCCGAGCTGGACAACAACGCCAACATGGGCGATTTTCTGGGTAAGACGCCTTTCCTTTAAAACCATGACATTTTTATTCGCACATTTTTGTTCCAATGTGACCTTAGTTTTTATTACTGCCGCTATCTGAGTAGAAAAGTGATACGGAACCACGTCACCGACCCCCGATTAATTTCTGCCCGACTATACTCGGTCTTCAAGGCTTGCATTTCTCCGAGCATAGTGGAAGGCAACGTTTATCCAACAATCTGCGACACGAAATGTGGGAAGAAGACACAGTAATCCAGACTTCTTGGACACAAATTCGAGAGGACACATGACAGAGGGACAGTGTCGGCCATCTGTGGCTGTTAGTCGGGCAGGTCTCCCCACCAGGTGTTTGTTATGTTGTTTTCCTGTGTGTGTATACGGCAGGAGCTGTCATTGTGTCAAGGTAGACATCATAGAACCATATTTCTGTATCCGTTAAAATCGTCTTAAGGACATTTCCTACTCTTGTCTGAAAAAAAAAAAACAATTTTTAGTACATGTCAAGTCTGTTGGCCGTTGAAGTCAGTGTGAGCATTGTCACCGAGGGCTTCACTGGTCCCAAACGCCAGGGTCATATATGCCAATGTTTTAATATTCGTCGATTATAGGCCCCGATTCTCGGTACCTGCCTGCTTGGTAGCTGTACTGAAAGCGAAGCATATGTGAACTTTATTGCAGACCATCTCTACATTACCTGGTGCCCCGTGTATACATGACAACTTAAGATTGAAAATATTTTTGAGGTGGTATTCTATCTAAAACTGTGGAATCACAAAAAAAACTTTTTTAAACCTGGTGGTTACCAGACAGCTGGTACGTCAGGCCACAGAAGCCGTGTGTGGTGTGAAGGTCGCGGGGGGACGGCAGTGGTGGCCGGGCCGGACAAGCCTGCTGGCCTCCCGTCTTTTGGAGTCAAGAGAATAATGGAAATCTAAACCTAGGCTACGGGGAGGCTGTTTCTAACGGCGCCGTAGCGCTAAGCTGTTATTTGAACCAGTGATCTGTAACTTGACGAATGATTTCTGCCTAAGGCCAGAGAATGTCCCGATAATAATGCTACTGTCCTGTCATGTTGTTCCCAGGTCCCGGGTCTGGAAACCCCTCAGGCACCGCCGCCAAACAGGAGATGTGCGCCGGGTGTCAGAAGCCAATCGCCGACCGATTTCTTCTAAAAGTCGGCGACAACTGCTGGCACGAGAAGTGTCTACAGTGTGCTGTCTGTGGGCAGCGGTTAGCCAGGTCTTGTTATGTCAAGGAAAGAAAACTATACTGCAAGTCAGATTACGAAAAGTAAGTACAATATTTATATGCTGTTTAACTGAATGTAGTACAGACATTATTTGATAATTGAAATGTTAATGATGACCGTAATTAGATATTCATTGAATGTATGTGTCCCACAAGACGGCTTATAAGACGTACGGAGTAGTCACCTCTATTCTCCGTGTACGCCCGGCCTGGTCGTGGCACCTGCCCCACCGTGAGCATACCGATGCCGTTTGGTTTTGGGGTACTGGCTGGTACGCCTGGCTCTGTACGGCCCCAGCTCCGCCACAAGCCTGGATACAAAGCCCTGAAACGGTCCAGTGCCTTTAACCGTATACAATAAAGTCCCAATGAAGTCCCAATGGCCGGGGAGTACATTATACTACAGTTTTCACACATGAATATTACCTCGCCTGGGAATAGAAATTCAAACAGTAGGCGTCACTTCCATGGGGCATGTAATGAGAATATCATAACATAATATCCCCCAGAGTGAACAAAACTAATTCCCCAACGGGCAGAGCTTTAGGGCTTTAACAGACCAAGTATGTAAAAACCTCAGAGAAGTTTTCTCGGTGAAGTTTACTCATCAGTCCGTGACTACAAAATCACACAAAGCCTTATATTTGGGCTGGGTGGTTGCGGAGTTGGCGGCGTTTGTTGGCCAACTTTACACATAGTGTGGTTGAACAGAAGTGCGGCGGACGTTGGTCCCAGCCTGACAATGTTTGTTTTCTTTCTATCTACGTGAGTACACATGGCAATAGCTTGTACACCCGACATTTTCTAGTTTCTGTGGAAAACTTGCGTTGTTGGGAGAGTAGACGGTGGTGAGAAGGCGGGGCCATTACCTTTCTGCAATCTTGAGTCCGATCTTGTTACGACACCCGAAAGTACACACTGAAAGCAATGGGAACGGGACTGCCGGGAGAGCCGGGTAACGAAGCGGGCATGCCGCGCCTGCACCTGCTGTTGTGGGCGGGACGAGAAATAACTTATTTTCTTAGTGCACCTTCCTACGCAAAGCTAAATGTTTTCTCAAGATTTTCATCAAGGGCAATAACCACGCGCGCAATTCCGACTGTTGATAAAACCTGAAGTTTCTATTGTCTCGGGAAAGATTTACAACCGAGTGGGCATACATGTGGGCTGTCCTGAGCACGAACAGTTACAAATACTCACCACAAGGCCTTCCTACTGCAGCACTGGGGTGGGTGGTATAGTGGCGGGTAGCGACTGTTTAGAGTCTGTTGAACTACTAGTCTTGGATCAAAACTGATGCGACTTTTCCTAACGACTTGCACAAGTACCACTTTGGACCGTTGTAAGGCATCTAATACCAGGGGCACAACGTGATATCTGTCCACAAGGAACTTCTCTACAAGGAATCTCAAAGAAAATTTCAGCTAAGGAAAATGCGGGTTGAGCTGGGAAAATTATCTATGTAGGACTACACATCTAATGAACTTGTTTGCAACCAATCGAAGATGAAGTTGAGGATGTCTTATATCACGTCCTTGGTATGACCAAGGAGCAATATGTATAATGTAGTATCATGACGTCCCAGAAACGGGATGTCTTTCCACTTCTCTTTTTTCTTGGTCGGCACATGCTTTAAATTGTACGTTTATACAAAATGTGATACTCGGTTTTCTAGTTTCCTGTACCGTAAAGGCACCTGGGCTTCATGTGTTTTGCAGTGTTGGAGCCCTTCTACTTAGTACCGTGCCGGGGTTCACCACAATTGTGGGCCGGTTTATCAGTGTGCACGAGGTCTGCTCGACCAACCCCACACAGGTTTCCCCAGTGGACAGGGATGCTAATTTGTCCGGTGTCAGATGAAGCGTAATTTGCGGTAGTAGGAGAGATTTGCTAGGCATTATCCCATGTCACGGGTAGTCCGGACTTCCCGGCCGGCAAAAACTATCAAAATATTGGATCAGACGAAAAACGCCTGCCATTCTCTCCCGTGAACACGGATACAATACTTCATTTACACAAGAGTGGGCATCGGGATTTTTCCGTTCCCGGCCGGGTTGCCTGGAGCAGCGCGGCGGAGCGGTACCGGTCCCCGCCCGGGACGGAGCTACCTGTGGGCCGGCGGGATGGTGCCGCCCTGTCGCAGCAGCGCCTGGACAAACACTACTGTACCGACCGGACCTACACATGCACAACTAAAGACCAACAATGGCAAAAGTCAGGAATAGAACATCCTTAGTTACTTAAGCGATGAATTTCCGTAATTCCATATCCCAGGTCTTCATTATCTGAACGTAAGATAAAAGGTTGTCCATCCAAACGGCAGCTAAAAAAGTGCTCTTCTTTACCAGATAGGTATAATCTGTAACGTTATATATAACACAAAAATAACTTCAGAAAATGGGGGCAATCTGCTACTAATAAAACCAGACGACATCGCACATCAGTAGTTACGTATTTGTATGGTAGTAACGTTATACGAAGAAAAATCTACACAGCATTAGTCATGGACTTGTAGAACAATTTTCTTCATATGTGCGTACATACATATCTCCACGCCGCGTCTGGGAAATACAGTATATCAAACGGCGTTCGGTGGTCATTATCAACCACTTATCATATCGCTGCTTCTGTCCATGTCCATATCTCATAAAGTCACGCATATGATTCTACATTACGCATCATATCTGTGTCCGTGTGCCCGTGCGCGCACGCACATGTATGCGCGTGTGATTTCGAAAACTACGAAACTTTTAAAACTTAGTGCTTTTGAATAGGAATTAAACAGAAGCTTCTCATTCATATCAAGGAGCTTTCAAAAAATTTCACATTTTGTGTAGCAATCTACGATGTTCTCTTGCGATAATTCCTAACTTATTGGCTCTGAACCCAAGACATGGAATTAGACAAGTCAAAGGACGGTAAAGCTCTTTTGATGGTTATGTGTCGCTTCCCGAAGAATATATGTGCAATGGAGAACTTTCCTTAAAGTCCGGAGGCAGAGGTCACTAAAACGTCTAGTTCCGGAAACAGACAACCCAACTCCTCCCGACAGGGAGTCAGGAAAACCTATCCGAAAACATTTACACATGCCAAGCGCACTGTCATGGTTAATGGCATACACTGCCACAAATTTAATATCGTATGAAATGTGTATAAATATACCGCTGTTTGCTTCATCAACGTGCGGACCAGTATGGCATTAGTTACTTATATTACAAGTTCCAACTGCCATAGTGTTGAATCGGTGCTGAGTAGACAACTCGCCCGCCGTATGTTCAGTCTGTATTCCGAAGATAACTTCTATTCTTTCCAAATATTTATTTGAATGTTTGTTTTCTGTATTAGTCTATATATGTCGTCGAGAACAATGTTCGTGTTCTGTCAAAGTCTGTACTTTCGCCCGTTCTAACAAACACTTCCGTGCCCTCTTCATGCTGGCGTTCCAGTAGGAGGTAAACGGCTATATTCCCAGTTGAACTAGTACAATACCGCCTAATGCTGTCTATGGGTCGTGAAATTGTCATTGTCCACGCCCAAGTGTTTCCAGCGTTTGAGGTGCTTTGTGACATGGTGAGAATGGTCCATCGACGTTCCACAGTGTAGAACCCGTCGGTCAGGACAAAAAAAAGATTGTTTTTTTCCTATGTACTGGAACGTCATGTTGTGGTAAGATTGCTTTCAGTGTGACAGAGGGAGAACGCGTCTTGATGTTTGTACTTAGTTAGCACGATAAACTGTATATCTGTGGTTATTTTCAGACCACAAAGAGCTCTTCCTATAAAGGATTAACTAAACTTTATCTAACCAACACTACAAATAAGTTGGGACGTACCCCAAATTTTTAGCTCTTCCTAGCCTGTGTTGTACGGGTTACATCCCAAGTGAAGCTGTACTTGCAGCGTTTCGGGTACTACCATGATCGAATGTTTTGATAAGTAGTGGATTTCTCTCTGTAACAAAACTACCCTGATCTTCTTAAATTCCTGCTAGGGGCTAGGAAACCAGGGCTTACATGTCACCACTGTTAAATGTTGTAAAAGACACGTTTTAGATAAAGTCGTCCGTCCACCACGTTCTGTCTGTCTTCCGCGTTTTGCCACACTATCTGGCGGGACGTCTACATACACGAGCGGGCCTGCTGGTTTATCTGAAAGTTTAACAGAAATACGGGCTAATACCGAGGCAGAGAAGACACTTAAACATGTACTAGCAAATTGTCTGTATGAACAATTTCTTTTCAGATCAAGTCATCTTTTAAAGTACCATCATGATAGCGTACTTCTCCCAAGTGACGCATTCTTCTCTCACTTTACTACGTGCCATCCCCATATCGAACATAACGAACGAAGAAAATTACAGCTTCCCAAAAGCAAGGAACACAGAAAAAATGATCAAAACGACAAACCGAGAAGTTGGGAAAGCGATGTTTTTGGGGCAGAGTTTGTCTGGGGTCGTCGCTATCTACCTGTCTGTCCATATGGGGCCATTCACACACGGCGGGAGCCGCGGCGGGCGGGGAGAGGTAGCAACAGGCGATGTTATCTGCGTGTCAATCCCAGATAAACTGTTACATGGCGGCCCCATATATCACCCTGGCGCTCCGTGCTGGACTGAAAACTGCGGCTTGAGCTTCTGTCGTGTCACAACGTGGAAAATAAGTAAAAAATATCGTGATTCCATATTCACAGACAACGATGGGAGAATTTCTTCCTCCGTGTGTACTAGAATAAAATCTCGGCGAGGACGCCAACGCCATAGCTAGAACTTCACAGAACGAGCATCTACCAGGAACATGCTAGATGATAGATCTGGATTTTTTTTTTCGATATTGTAACTTATTTTCTGAACGAATGTTTTATACCGTGGAAAGTTCTGATGCTATGGTGCATATTTGATTGAAATAGATTTACGTCTTCTTGATCCTCCGTTTGAAGTCTAAAATACTGGAACATGAAAATGAAAATGGCGACGTGATGATGAGGACGGAAAAAACAGTAAATCTGAGTTGAGACACTAGCGGCAACCATGCCAGCTATCCCGCCTGATGCCAGCGGCAGGGTGCGAGAGGTGGCGCGGCCGCCAACTGGAGCTCACACATGGCCCACAGCAACACAACCCGTTGAGACTCTGTTTTGCTGCCAATGAACTTCAAATTTGTCAGTGTTTAGCTCAGAATTCGTTGCATGCGGAGGCGAGATTCCTGCTCCCGGCAGAGCCTTCCCTAATGCATTCAAGACGTTCTCCGCAATACTCAACACTGGAAAGCAACCAATGAACTGCAGATAGATTTGGGATATAATTGAAATGATTTGTATTTGAAAATCGTTGATCTGGTTTTGATTTTAGTCCGGCGGGTGTGCTGAGGTTGAACTGATGATTGGCATGTGGGCTGGGGACTTGTACGGCAACAGTTCTGTACAATTTGTTTGTACGGAGAAGGGCCGAAATCCTCGATGTTATAGCAAAGATGGAGGAGCGATGGAAACAGTTTAAGAACACCGGGCAAAAGTCTTTGTGCAAACTGAGTCTTTGATCAAAATTCGTTGATTCTTAGGCGTACTTTTCTTTCTTTTTTACTCTTCTTTGGTTTTTCTTCTTTTGTCCTTGCGGTCTCTGTAGTTAACTACTGACGGATTCTAAGCTTAGGCGGTACACAAGAGAATTTCAATCGTCTGATCTTCTTGTTACGTTGAAGAATCCGTGATTTTTCTAAGGGTCTAAAGCGGACACAGTTGCCTGCACATATGTATTGGGAGCGATATTTTCTCGTACGTACTGATGATTTGACATCCCCACAAGCTGACATGGATTGCGGGACTTGTGGCGGCTGGCGGTGGCAGGGCCCAGGGCGGTGCAATATCAGCCGGCACGTTATCTCGGCCACACAACACCTGGGACCTGCTGCCGAGACGGACCGTTTAAAAAAGTTTTCAGAGCCGAAAGAACTCACCTGCATGGAAATTGCCAAGGCAAAATTAAGGTTTTATGAAGAAATGTTGTTTCCGTGAGGGGCAGAAGAACTTTGAGAGCGATCGGGGCGGGCGCTGTTGCGGGAAATGTTGAAAAGGTGATCATGAAGGCTCCGGATGTAGAACAGATATAGCAGCAGCTTCTTCACAAGTCAGGCTACTGGGATCATTACGTAATAGAAAAAGAATCAAGTCTTTTGGTCCCGTTGGTTCTTTGTATAATGGACAGCCACATAAAGTTTTATGTCTGCAGGTAAGTTTGTTGGAGGGTCCGTGCGATAGTTGCAGCCCTGGTGCGGCGCGCCGCGAACCTGCACAGTTGATATGCCGGCGGTATCAGACAGGTCTCGCTCACTGGATGCGCAATAGCCTTGAACAATTGTCCAATATAATTTTCACATAAACTACATATCACTTTATTCCACTCCAGCAGGACACAATTACCCCACAAGGATGGGAAAATTGGTTTATTATTACTAGGGTTATGAAGATTTATGTAGAAGCCCAGCTTAGCGTGAAAATGTCCAGGCGCGCGCGCTGCGCAGGACATAAATCAGCCCAGCAGACGTGGCCCAAGTAGTCCAGGTCTTATTACCCGAGCCAACAGAGTCATGTAACGGCGCACGTTTCGCGCTGATCGTTTTATGGCTCTGATATTGGTTTCCTCGTGCTTGTAGAGCCGGCAGATATGGTTAATATTTGCCACACAGGTGACAAATGGGAGAACATTTAACCTTACCTTCAAACGTTATTGCGTTTTCAACTGTCCGGCCTGGCCTCACTAGAGGCCCAGGTCAGTCTCTTCATATGTCGGTGAGATATTAACTACAAATAGAATGATATTTCTGTAGGATCCTTGATGTTTTACCCAGTTGGCCGTGCTGCGTTCCGCTATAAGGTGGAATAGAAGGTACAACGTAACTCTAAGATGGTTGAAGAATCCCATGTCCATGCCGTTTAGTGTTTGGACAATTTGGAATGATCCTGCGAGTTCGCACTAAAGTTCTTCACACTTTTGGACAATTTGGAATGATCCTGCGAGTCTACTTCGGTAAAACGAAACACTTCTGTAAGATAGCAAGTATTATCCATACTTTTAGTACACATATCATTACTATCATCATAATTCTGACAGACATCAAACTGTTACTATGAGGTAGGTTCATCACTTGCAGTACATGCATATATGTGGCTTGTACAATCACTTTTTTCAATCAAAGCCCATTTCCAGGGATGGAAAATAAACAATAAAATAGCTAGCTGAACCCTCTTAAATGGGATTTTCTAAACATGTTTCATTTCAAAAGTCTAAAATAATAAAAATGAATTTGTTTCTGCGTGTGAGCAGCACAACTGGGTCAATGTGCCGTCCCATAAGTTGAAACACAGATGATTGAGTTTGAATGATTTTTGATATTGGATTAGCCTGGGTGTTAGAAAGAAGTGACTTCTGTTCTGTCCACCAGGTAGCTTCAAACTGCATATAAAAAGTAGATCAGGAGCCTTGGGATAGAGTTACCTCCAGTTTTAGTTTTGCAATAATCTTTTCTTACAAGCCTCTATTCCCGTCATCTTTTTTGGTCCAACTCATTTTCTAAAAATCTTAGATGATTCCATTAGTCCATTTCTAGACTTTCCCTCTATCTCTCTAAGTCCATGCATGGTATTGAGGACGAGTTGTGTCATTGCCAACCACTTACAGTTTAGTACCAAAATAAGCACTACCCTTTATTTGACTGTACACACCATGTAGGCAAAACATTGAAATGTTTGTTTGACATGAAACACATTATCTCACATCTCCAAACACATCTGCACCCATAACATCCAAACTTACTACAGCTTCTTACACTGACAGCTTCATTAGGAAGTTATCGGCAATCTTTCTGTACAGTGGTGAAAATGATCTGATGCACCATTCAATTGATGTGGAACTTGGGTCATGGTCCTGAATCTACAAATATCTTCCTAAACAGGATGTGGAGAGTCCGGCCTGAGGGCAGGGATGCTACTGACCAGAATAAACACTGAAATCATATTCCAACCTGTCAGACAGCTCAAAAAGAAATGTCGGCTGACATAGTGGGGAGGATGCGATATTGCATAGACGACCCTTTCAGCGTGTTTACGATAAAGTCAGGTAGAAGTCTGATTGTGATATTGCGGGAGAAGCCTGCAGCAACTTGTGTGTAGTCTTGGTGAGTAACTGTCAGAGGAGAAGGCCTGACTGCGTGATGCTCGGTGACAAACTCATCACAAGGTGTTCATTAAAAACTCTGCCCTGGTCAGCAGGTGGAAACCTGGCCTGAGAGATGGCTGGACCTCAGAAGGAAACCTGGAGGGGTCATTATATGTATTGATCAAAAAAAGAACCATCAATTCTACCTAAAATCACATAAGAAGATTGGATTGAAAGTGGATTCACAAGACAACAATGAAGGCTTGTTATTACCATCATTGCCTTTAACAGGGATAACAAGAAACTTGAGAGACATAGTTGACACCAAATAAAATGAAACAAAACAAAACAAAACAAAATAAATGCATTCAGTAGAACTGTCATTAAACAGCTATGATGATCTATTTAGACATTTTAACCTGTGCTGATTTGTTCATGTTTTCCTCAAAATGATAGCAATGAATCATGCAATGAAAGACAGGATCTGCTTTAGAACTTCTTGCAAGCCGTTTTCAAAGGAAAATTAATTCCAAACAAATTCTTTCAATTAAAATCTGAAGGACCTTCTGTCATGACATGGTAAGAGTTTTGCTGTGTAGACATCAGCAGTGGAGTACTGTAGTGTGCATGCTGAGGGAACAAAAGGGTGTGGAGTCAAGGCAGGGCACATGCAGCAATATCTTTCACACCAAAGAAAAAACAAAGGTGGTGATCTAAAAGACAGGTGTCTGTGAAATGACTATTGTCTGTGCCGTTCCTTTCATTTGAAAGTGATAAAAGTCCATGACATACAAAGCAAATATTTACTTGTTATGAAGTGCCCTTTTCATACCTTTATCTCTAAATAACATGACTTGACAGGCTAATAACATAACAACCCTACATTGTGCTTTTGGATTGGTGACACAATTACCCATGATGACCACTGGCACGAACATATTATTGCTTTAAATCCCTGCTACAGTCCCACAAATACAAGGGTCTCTCCACCCAGGATGTGGGCATTCATTACCAGTGGTGTAATGTGTAATGGGGCATGGGTCTGGCCACAGGAAGATAAGGATCTATAGTAATTCAATCATCTCTAGGGAACACACGGTTTTACCAAGTTTATCAGACATATTAGAATTGAATAGTGATCATTGCTGTCAAAGGTGGGATATTTCTAATACTAGTTCACCTTTATCTGCGGGGTAACCTATATTCGTTGTTTTCTTAAAATCGTTGTTTTCTTAAAAAGCGGTATTAAGGATATCAAGTCGAAGGAAGATAGTTCAAAATTTCAATGTTTTGAATAGGACTTGCTATTCCAAAATGCCGTTTTTTTTTCCATACAACGGATATAGTTGAACCCTCGGATAAAGGTGAACTAACATTAACAATTTTGTAATTTGAGCTGTAAAATTTGTCATCACATCAAGTTAAATCACCGCTTTCTGACAAGTGTACATTGTTTGTGTAGCATATTTTATCTTGAATGTCTTATTTACATGTAACATTAATGTATTGCCTTTGTCCGGAACTGAAAATTTTGCATAAAGGAGGGGGTGGGGGCTTAAAATTGATCAAATAATTTGTGCACCACAGTAGTATTTGGGTCCAGTATGAAAGCCAAGTGCTTAATTTGACATATAAAGTGGTGGTGATGACTTCTGGCAAACCTGGATGCAGGGAGTTACTGCAGTGCAGACACTGGGACATTGTGCAGTGGATCCATGCTGGGTGGGTCAAGTCGCCGACCCTAGGGGCAGCTGCCCCATGGCAGCAATTGCTCCATCTCTAATCTGAGAATACAAACAGCGACTGCACCATTTGTAGTAACAGCAAATGCCAAGATGTGACTTCCATACTAATGAACTAGAATGTTTCTCTTCAATACAGCCTTTTTTGGTCCAGTGGTTCATTCTAAAATTCTTTCTTTAGGGGGGAAACATAAACTTTAGTAAAAAAAATATGTAATGTTACTTCTACCATTGCCCCCACTCTGGGAACAGTGCTTGGAAATTTCTGTTATGTTTTGTTAACATCTGGGAGGTAATGTTAGCTGCAAGCACTCTAGAACAAAGGCTGTATAGATCAGATTATACTTATTTTCTTCAGCATCACCAGCATGTCATCAGGAAGGTAGTGTCAGACCATCCAGAAATCATTAGCACATTGTTTTTATAAAATTTGATAAGTCTTATCACTCATCATATTTCCAGTCTGAAGGATATTTAGAATACACAGTTTGAACTCAGTTACTTCCCTGTTCTAGATATGCATTATAAATTAGTAGAAATTAGAATGTTTTGCTTCAGTTTTACTTTAAATACCTTTGCCAAGGAGATTATGTTTCCATCAGTGTTTGTGTGTGCTTGTCTGTCAACACAACAGAACTTGGGAATGCCTGGATGGATTGTGTTGGTGGTATGTGGTTAGATCTTGATGAGATCTCGAAATGATTACTAGACTTTGTGCCCTTGTGGCTCTTATGGTACTGCAGCATTCTATGGTACTCCTGTAGAACTTCAGGTTTTGAGATATCGTGTTCTGGATAAGCTATGGTCATCATTGGTATAAAGTTCACAACATTTCTTAGCTCTTGTTGTCAGAACAAAGTGACATAAGTTTGGGCCAGTGGGTAGCTTTCTTCAAAACCCAAAACTGCAAAGGTGTTTCAGTTGCAGGCTTTGAAATTTGATAATTCAAAAAGGGAAGAATGAATTTTCATGACTTTTTACCTGTATGTAGTAGATACATGTAACTTTGATGAAGACTTTAATATTAGTATGCAAATTAGGATTTACTTTGCATAATTGATATACGTTTCAATTGGGCTAAATGGTGGGAGGTTCACACTCTGTAAATAAGAAATATTTTACTTGGCTTCAGAGGAACATCAATGGATGGATTATGCAAATCATTACCTAATTTGCTTATGTAAATGTGAAAATATCATAAATGAACTTAATGTTATATTCATAGTAGTGACACATGTAGGTTAGATAAAGATGAATATTACCAGACACAGCTTTCTGGAGAAAGGTATTTGCAACATTTGAAAGGAGAAAAAAAATTTCAATTTGAAATTATGCTATTGTGAGACTTCTTTGCAAATTACTTAGCAAAGGTATGAAGTCATGGAACTCTAGTTTCATCTCAAAGAAAATGAGCTATAGTATACAGAAATATGACAGATAGAAAGCTCAAAACATTTTTATTAAAATATTGCATACAAGCATTTTTTTTTGTATTTGATTTTCATAGAAAAGATAACATTTATTGTATCCTAAGTACCTTGATGGGTATGTACATTGATCTGACTGTTCTTGGTTGGAGCAAATTAGAATTTGGAATCTAGATGAAAAAAGATGGGGAATTTGATGAGAAGTGGCAGGTGAATTGGCCAATATTACATTGCCAATATATAGTAAGAAAAACAATTCTCAACACAGCAATTTCAGTTGGATGCTAAATATCATTTTCTCGCAGCTTCAAAGAATACATTGAGCGATGCCCAAATCAAGATGACAGTATGTATGAGATGTAATCAAATAACTGCAGCCTTGATGCTGGGATGAATACAGAATGTTATACATAAAAATCAACTTGAAACATAGAGGTGTCTTTAAAAAAGGGGTAAATCTTTATTTTAAAAAAATCATTCTTTTAAAGCTCCATGTATAAATCTAGTGCTCTTAGATCTATCAAATGCCGAATGTTCTACTTATTCAGATACTCTGAGAATTCAGACAGTATCAAATCACAAATCAGCATATCTAGCAATCCAGAAAACCAGATGCCATAATCTTCAATTCAGACACCCTTCCTCATCTAGAAGAGAACTGGGGCATCTGCAGTGTGCTTCAGGTATGGAAAAAAAGTCAATCATCTATAAAGCACAAAAAAAACACACCTGGTCCAGTACAACGAAAATTGTGGGAATATTGCATCCTGTTGCATTGAAATGCAGTGCTCTAGACTAAATTTTCAGATGTTTTTAAAATTTTTTAAATTGAAATTATACATACAAAGGGGCTTTTCTGAACAATGCAACAAATCTGGAAGGTGATCTTCATATTCTGTGGTTTCTGGTTATTTGTTTGTTAAGAATATCCTTCCAACCAAGGTCACTTTGAAGGCAGCTTTATTGCAAATCACTCTTGACTTACATTTGTATTCTTTATGGCAATCAAGCTAAATGTATGTGGTCTTTGTGTAGAATTACCCAGGTGAATTTGAATATTGTCTAATATGTATAATAATATATAACATATATGAGCAGGAGGGGTTTGCCTTCATTTAAGTCAAGTTTGCAACTAATGGTAATGTCTAAAATGTAAAATTTAAGGAAATTTATTTGTTGTTTTTAAAGAAACCTTTTATCAAAGTGAAAGAGGATTCATTTACATACATGCTCACAAGTGTTTCTGTGTTATTAATGCTCTCAGTAATAGTAGCAAAAGTTGCCACTTTATGAATTGATATAGAAAACAGGACATTAATCCTAAGCCAGACTTGCTTCCTTATCAAGGAAAGTTTGTGGTGCAGACTAAACTTGAGGTAGGGCTGCTGCCGTAGCTTGTCTGTTTTGTTCATGTGCGAAATAAAGATAAAGCCGGGGAGTTTACAAATCGCACGAATCAGAGGAAGCCGGTGGTGTTAACGTGAAGTTAATTACCACTAATGTGCAGAAAATATTATGCCTGGGAGCAAGGCAGCTTCACATGCATCATCTGGTATTCCCCATGGTCCATCCTTTGCCTTGATAAGCACCACAGATTTATTATGCTGGTTGAACAGCTGGAGGCTATGTGTGTTGGATTTAATAGAGGCATAAAGGGGAAAACTGTGCACAATTTAGGAATCAACCAGATGCTGTCTGTATCTACTAGTCTTAAGGTTTAAGACACATGTTAGCACCCAACTGTAGCTAGCTAATTTTAAAAAAATGCAATTATTATAGTTTTCCAATTGCAGAAAAGGCATTTGCCCAACTGATAGTCTGAGTCAAGTGAGGACTATGGGGTCAATGTGCTGATTTATACAGTGGCTTCACTGGAGAATCGATGAAAGACAATTGCCTGAAACCTTTACTGAGATGAGGCACCAAAAATTCTGATTTCATCTAGTGGCAAGAAACCCTGGAAGCTAATGCCAGCTTTCACCACAATTTAAATCCTTTGCATCCTTATCACTCAATAATTAGAGAGACTTTCCCTGCTCCAATTAAACCCCCTAATGTTTCTGCCAATATTTACGTCTGCCAGTGTCAGCCAAAGCAGTTGGTGCTGCTACGCCAAGTTTGCCTTGGGTGTTTGGGGTTCAAATTTACAGATAGCTGTTGATGGCAGTGTCAGCAAATTTGGCTCTAGAGGGCATGTGAGACAGGTTTCCAAGAGAAACATTTGGCACATTTTCTGACAGTACAGATCTTCACTACAAACTGGATCTAAGGTTTACGTAAGATTCTAACCCACAGACTACAGACTTGACTGGAGAGCAAGTTAGAGCAGTTTTCGGTCAACATATTTAAACTTTGTTGTTGATATGTGTATGCATTAATATCACCGGGGATGTATAACAGCTGCTTAGTCTATGGACCTGTGCATGATATTTGTGGCAAGAAAAAGTAGATGTGAAAAATACCAATGGGCACAACCAACCTTTTTAAAATCTTTGCATGATATCAAGGTATGGTCTACATGAATTAGGTATCATTTAAATATGGGAAACTGTACTTTCGTATAATGAATGTGTCTGTACAATGTACACTATCATTACCAGAGTAATAAAACAACAAACCAGAAGGTTATCTGAAAGTTATTATTATTAATAAGGAGGGGATTACAACCCCGCCTTTAAATATATGATAGTCTATGTTTATATTAGAAGAAAACGATATAAGAGAAAGTAACCATAAAACAGAAAAAAATTTGTTCACATCAATGACCTTTTTAATATTCAATGCAGTGAGTGTGAGTGAGTGAATTGTAAAGAATAATCAAAATAAAAGTAATCAGGTGTGCAATACAAAAATTAGGATGAGAGCAGTACATGTATATTGATTTTCTACTGCCTGATAATGTGGCAAAAGAATTATTCCACATTCAAAATGTAGTCATCAGTTCTGTATAAGAATGGCCTATAGGTATTGTGGTGGAGCTAAGCCTTGTGCTCCCCTCATCCCGGGCTTAGAAAGGTTGATCTCTTCTGCTGACAGAGAAAAGCGGCCAGTTCTGATGCCACCTGCACTATTTTGTATTGGATAACACAGCATACACTGGATGACTATTGAAAGCTGCTGGGTATACACAGAATGCCTATAGAATCTCTGTCAGGTGTGACCGACCCTCTCAGAAGGGCATCCATGGGGTATGTCCAACAGCCTCGCCTTCCGTATAAACACCACAGTCATGTTTACATAGGCCCAGGGCACCACAGCTTTCAAAGGGAGGCTTTGCTTGTGTTTGGTTCGATCAGAATACATTGTACTTTGTATTAACAGAAAGTCCTGGGTACAAAGGAAAGCTGAGAACTCTCAAGAGGTCAAGGTGTGGGCATTTAACTCCTGAAGTGGAAACTTATTCAGCCTGACCCAGGGGCCAAAGATCCCAAATGCTCCAACTTAATGTGGAACAATATCAAATTATAAATCATTATACATACCCCTGTATCTGCTTATGCTTGGTGATGAAATTTAGCATCATTAACAACTGTATAGATATAATGATAGATATTTCAAGTTAGTTAATTGAGGACTTGAACAACTATGATTTTTACTGCAATTCTCACTTGATGCAGAGTTACATTATCTAACAAAAAATCTCTCTGGAGAAGTAAAAAAAAACAATGTGCACACTGCACACATACAGAAAAACCTTAAAAACAAACAAGTAAAATGTGTTTTGCAACTAATGCATGCTTTCATGTTGGTTTAGTTCAGTTCAGTTCATGTAGGTACTCTAGAATAAGTCAAACACTATACCCTACTGTCACACAAAGTTTAAAAAAAAAAGAAATTTGAAAGTGCCTAGGAAATCACTTGGAGGATTCCAAAGCATGACACTGGCTTCTACTCTCCTTGCATTGTAGCCATAAATCCTTTAGTAGCTAAATGACTGGGTACAGTAGAGAAGATGTTGATGTAAGGAATATCAGGCAATGTCATGTACAAGCAGAACTTCAAACACCTGCCTAGCAACTGAGAACATCACAGAAATAAAAGGATGATATATGTGGAGTTGTTGGTGTCTTGTCCTGGGGGCATCTCTACCTCCTGCTTACCTTTCGTATCCCCCACAGAAGGCCCTGTTTCATTTACTATTCATACTCTGTGCCACCAGTCTCTTGCGGGGATATTAGATGGAGCTCATATGCTGGGGCCTTACACTGGGACATACCAGCCCACTCCTGGGTTTTTATCTCTAATTTGTCAGCTGATGGCTGGTAATTACTTTCAGCAATTCCAGATCTGACAGGCTGAAGATGAAGCCAGTCTTGGGAGTTGGGGACACTCTTGTCACGTCCGTGGAGGTTGTCCTGGAGTCTTGCAAAAAATCACAACAAGTCTTGGAACAACATTCAATAATTGAGGATTACTTGATGAGCATTCAGTGTCAGGGCCAATTACATGTAGACATTCGAATGTGTCAATGGGAGGCTTAAATCTTAAATCAAGACCCAGCAGTGCATGCTTCCTGTCACAAATGGAAGATTACCACACCACACTAAAGCAAACCACTACACTCTAGGGGTAGGTACAGGTGTGGTGTACTGGTACAAAACTGTATTTTCTTGTTGGACTAGTCCGAAAGAACGGGACCTGATAAAAATCAGTGGACTGGATTTTTGACCGATTAGAAATAAACACATTTTATTGGCAGGTGTTCACACTTTAGGGGATTACCAGTCCAATGGAATAACAAGTGCAAAGTAGAGTTTACAGTAATTTGAACTGTTAATTTCCACAGTGTCACACCACACTATACATGTACCTTACCATCACACACTACACTATACCTTACCATCACACTCTGCACTATATTTTACCATCACACAACACAATATACCATCACACACTACACTATACCTTACCATCACACTATACCATCACACACCACACTATACTTTATTCATCACACAACATATATACTACACCTTAACATCATTCTCCACACTATACCTTACCATCACGCCACACTGTGCCTTAACATTGCACACCACGCTTTGCCTTATCAACTGCACTTATACCTCACCATCACACACTGCACTAGGGGCACCGGCACGGTGTACCAGACTGGTACAAAACCGTTTTTTCTGGTTGGACTGGTCCAGAAAAATCAGTGGACCGGATCTTGGACCGATTAGAAAATGAACAGATTATATCGGCAATCTCTCAATTGTTTTAGGGTTTACTGGACAGGTGAAGTTAAGTAAAGTGAACCATGGTCCAGGTTCAGGTCCGGACCTGGGCTTGATCCTCTGGACCTGGACCGTACTTGGACCTGAATGTTCTGTACCGGTACCAACTCCTATGCTGCACTATACCTTGCAATCACACATTGCACAATACCTTAACATTACACAACAGACTAGACTATACCTTTATTTATTTATTTATTTATTTGGATTCTCCACCTTACTATATGACCATACACCACATCACAGCATTCCACTGACCACCTCCGCAAAATTGTAGCTTGTCATACCACCACACTACAGCATTCCACACACTACACCATACCACCACACACTTACCATGTAACCCCACTATACCTGATGACAATACCATACCCATACCCATACCTCATGTACATGTAGGTACCATAGAATATCATATTCTCACATACATCATTCACCATATTACCATATGATATGATACTTTTGCTCATATCACACTCTTGCATTACTTATAATGTCATGTTATCATTGTCACATTGTGTTAAGTCTTGTGCCGAATGTGAGTTCCGTACATTTATAGCACTTTTGGATGATCGACATAACATTACAGAAAACAATTTGCAGGAAAATGTGTGAAATGACACCACAATTAACAGCTGGTAAAATCACTTGTCTGCCCAATTTTAGTTTTTAATCTTGTGTCTAATCTTCATGTAGATCACATATATCTTCTGTCTGAGATGTTGAGTCAGGATTACTTCTTTGGGCCTTAGTTGTGGTGCACACCTGCACAAGTCTTTGTAGATGATGTTAACAACATCTATTCTCAATACAGCTCATGGCCTTTGTGCCAAGCCCCAGGCAATACATGCACACCTCTGCACTCAGCTGTACCAGACCTAATGAAGCAGAAACAAGCTCACCCAGTCATATTCATGTGATATTCACCTCTAGCCCGTCTATTTTGATATGCTGGAGTTTTCTGTGGCCACTTACAAATGACCGAGCTTGCACTTAACGGGGGCCGCCCTAAGATGCTTCCTGCCCTAAGATGGCACGGATTTTTTGCTGATCTTATTATGCATAAGTACGCCGTGTTTGTTACCACTGACTATGATGATTAGAAAGGTAGATAAACCAAGTCCAAACAAACAGCTGTTTTACTTACACATATTCACATCCCTTTCTTTGAAGACAGAATTTTCACAATAATGTTTGTAGCGCCAAATCACTGTGGTCACCTGTTACTAGGTATTGGTGGCTCGTGTCCCTAAATATACAACCTGTACAAAACAGCCACACAACTGTCATACACATAAGAAATAAAGCTTCACAAAACACTACAAATATTGGTCTTCAAATGTTTGTTGAGTAGAAGACCGGCCATAGAAAAAACAACATAAGCATCACCGCCGTTGTTTTCCCCAGGGAGTGTGGCCCCGAAGGTGGCAGACCAATGAACGGCCCAAAGATTTGTTACTCTAACAAATGATTCGTACCGTCTATAAAAATGAAACTTCACAGAGTGATGTCGAATATGTATCCCAATACGTACACAGAGTTTTTCTGTGATTTTGGCATTGTCATTTTTCATATGATTTTGTTAGTCGGACTGCCGCATTCAGTGCATTTTGCCCATTTCCCATGAAAACATGACCTGGATTGTGATAGATTTAGCCCTCTTCGCGGGAGACAAGAAGCACACATAATCACAATTCTACTGTCAAAAGAAAGCTAAAATATCATAAAATTAGAATGTTTATCTTCCTCGGTGTTTGCCAGTTGTAACGCGGAGGGTGAAGGGTTCATGAACCATGTAAATGCATTCCTTATCCAAGCATGGTCTTAAGATGAATTTGTTAAAAATTCATTGATCAAAACTTGACCACTCTTTGGCAACTAGTGATGGAGCGCCGTGAGTTCGAGCGCGTAAAAAAGCGGGCATCTTAGGGCGGCCCCGTTAAGTGGACAAGACAAATTTTGACTTAGCTTAAAAAGTACCATAGAAAATGCAGAAATATCTTCCTGTGCACAATTGTGTAATCACTATACAAGTCAGAATGGGAAATAATCTTTTTTTAAACATGACTTTTAGTTATTTCTACAAAATGACTTTCACACACTGCATCAAAGAGAGTAATTAGTATGTGAGCCTTTCATTTGAATATCATTTGACAGATAGGAAAAAAGTAAAACAAACAAATCTTGTTTTTGGAAATTTTGACAAAAGTAGAAAAACAGTATGAATAGAGAAAACAGACATCTGAATAGAAATCAATATTTCTTTACTCCTTGGTCTCAATTCCTTGATTTATTATTTTTGTCTGAGGATAATTTAGAGGACTAGTATATAATTATGTAATAATTATTGTTTAATACACCTTGAATTTCATCGGTCCAGATCTCTCATCATTCCCCAGGGTTTTGCCCTTCTCAGTCTGCATGCACACATCCTCCCCAATAGTTCCTGGGTTGAGATTTGGTGCAGCATCTTAAGAAGCTTCCTTTAATAGGCCCATTTACAAATAAACAGACATGAAGTCCCATCTGTTGACCATTACAAACTGTACAAACCAAAATTGCAGATTCATTTGTGGAATTTAGAGCAGACGGCTTCTGCTAGGAAAATGATAAGAATGAAACACTGCTTTTGGCACGTTGTTGCATGCTGTATTTAGTGATTGTGCATTTAGAGGACTTAAGAAACGTTAGTGAAATATTGGGACAATTGTGGTCAAGGGACTTTGGATAAGGCATCTCCCTTATACAGTCATGTCCAGTCACCTGTATTCTCATTTTGACTTCAATTTCATATTCCTAATTATCCCATCATATTTGATTGTGATGAAGTTCAGCCTAGCTGGTTGTACCTTATCAAAGTAAGAGTAAAATTTAAAACCAGATTGCAGTACTAGTTCATTTACTAGTTGATCTAATATCATCACTTTACATTGTACATGTACCACATCACATAGTATACAATACATTGAAAGTGGTGCTAGTTACACATTAATCTCATTAGGAAGATTTGAATATGTAAGTGCAAACAAACAGATTACAAGCTTCAGTTCCCATCACAGCCTATTATACTTAGTTTCTGTTGAATGACCTTTTTTAAAACATTATCATGTGCAAATCAAGTTTGTTTTTTTACAACTAAGGAGCTTTCATCAATGATGTTACAACAGAACGATGCTCATTCTCAAGCTTATGTTATGTCTTACTTTTCTTTTACATTCAATTGCAAAGATCATGCACTATGTGAAAGTTGTATGCAAATCCGTAGACACGAAATGAACGAATGTAACAAAACCGTGTTTGAAGGATGACTGACTTGTTGTTTTTCTCAAGAGTTTGATACATTAAAACCAGCAAACACATTAAATTTTTCTTTCTACAAACTAAAGAGATTTTGTCTGGCATGTCATTGTCTTTCCTTAGTACAACCATATAATCTCCTTCACAATGCTTTAGTCATGGTGTACTTTTATCTTTGTTGTGTTACATCCCTAGTGAATTCCTGATTTGACATGGCCCCTGTATCCTGGCCGGGGGACCTTGAAAGGTGCTGCTGACAGGCTATGCTTGGTGGGTGCAGGGAGCATAGGTCAAGTGGAAAGGCCTTCACATCTTGGCACCTCTGACCGCTCTCTTTGCATGCCCCAACAGATACATTTTAATACTGCCCTCTTACACACATCCACAACCCAAGCAAATCCTTTGTCTTCCCTTGGAGGATACCATATATCCTGCAGCTTTTACCTGACCTTTAGACCAACTGTTAGGGGGGATGGGGAATGGAAGGGGAATAGTGCACTATGAATTGCACAAAATTTCAATCCAAACTTTGGCACTTGGCTACTGGTCAACACACACACACAGGATAATAGCGGCCTCAGCATTCCCCTGTTCTGACCAATGACTTCACAGCCCACCATGACATGGTGAAGCAGCAGTAGCAGTTTGCTGTCTACGTGTGCCTCAAGTTCCTACACCAACATCAAAGCATTCAACATGTAGTGACAAGTCAGCTGCAGGCAAATATTGCATGTATCATAGCAGCTTTGCCATGTCAGGGTGCATCTTCATGGGTGTTTGGGCTGTACATCACTACATGTACATGTATTTCAAATCTACACTACCAAAAATCATGCTTTTCTTATTCTCCTCGTTTCTTATACAGGATTGAAAATCATACATTGTGTTACAGAAAAACATTTTGTCCACAAGTTAACGATTTTTCAAATTTTCTGGAAGCTAATTCTTATTAAAATTCTAATACGTTCCTAAACATGATGAATACCAAGTACCTAAACCTGGACCTGATTGTCTGTGAAAATTTGTGAATGGACTTCTACTGGTGTTTTAAAATCTATATGTAAACAAGACTTGTGTCTCTGTTAACTTACATTGTAGACCAAGTTCGACTGTAGAAACTTGGTAAAAATGACTCTCACTACTCAACTCTCCTCAGCTTCACCCATTATTTTCTATCTGTTCATTCTCTAATCGGTCTAAAGTCCGGTCCACTGATTTTTTTCAGGTCTGTTTTTTCTGGACCGGTCCAACAGGAAAAAACGGTTTTGTACTCGTACACCATATCAGTACCCACCCCTAGTCTGTGGTATAAACATAACATTCAATTTACTTGTAAAATTGTATGGTATCACATTGTCCCAATTTTCCATTTTCACTGTAGATATGGTAGTTGGACTCAGAAAACTAAGTTAAACATTATTTAACCATCTATATACTTATAATATATATTTCTTATACTATAGCTTTGCATCTGTATGTTTAACGCTATACTTTTTACATGAGTTTCAATGAAACTCCTCACTCAAATAAGACATTTACAGCATTATGTGCAACCTTTATCAAATCATGTACCAATAGTTACCAGTAGCATTCTATGGCATTCGCTATGTTTTTTGATACTTTTTTCAATCTACAGCATATAACTGCTTTGTACGATTTACAGTATGTTCGAAAACTTTGATGCGCGCGCGGATGTCATCCATTTAATCAAATCAACACTGGAACATAGAGTATATTGAAGGAGGTAGGAGTGTACTTAAAATTGACTTGTACTGCAGTTCAAAGCTTTTCTTTTATGCATCTCAATCTACATGCACCTTTTCAGCTTCAAACAGAACTGATGCAGCTCTACATTAAATCTGAACTGATTACTTCATTATTAGAACTGAATACTCTATCATTAAATCATAACATGCAGCACCCGGAATTGTTGGGGGGTGGGGGTGTTGGAGTCCATTTCAAATCAGGAGTTTCTTTGCATGCAAAAGTGATTGTAAAGGATCCAAGTCATGTATATCCAAGTCTAACATCCAAGAATCTTCCTATCTTTGGGAGATAAGCTCATGGTTACAATACTTAACATCCTGTGCTGGCCTTCCCTCACTATTTAACTGGTCTGAAATTAACTTGTGATTTCACAATTACACAAGGACCGATCTTTTCTTCAACAGTCATGTCGGGCACTGTGTTGTTGGCATCATGGTTGCACATGGTCCATGTGGACTATTTCAGCTGCATCTGAGCAGAACCATCTTTCTAAGGCTGGCCTGTTTGCATTGCAAGGGGATCACAAAGTTTCCAGTCTTACACCTTCCCTCTCAGTTCAAATGGAGCATGGCCTGATGAGATGCATTGATAAGATACCATGGGAGTAAGCTGCTGTTAGAGGGCTGCCAGGTGTAAGACGGATGAGGCAAGGTGGTTAAAATGGGATCACTTTCAAAACCTGCAGGTATGCGCTGGATTGAGTTCCCAGCCTTTTCTGAAAGGGGGTGATACCACCAGAGATGAGATGTGTGATAAGATAAAAGCTGTGTTAAAAACACCACTGGACTAAGGGAAAGCTTGTAACTAGTGCCTAAATTCTTTCAAAGCTTTCAAACAAAAGCTCTGATCTTTCAAGCATGAGAGTTGGCAAAGGCTTAGAGAGACAAGGTTAAATTGGTAATAATGCAAGAAAGCCTAGCCACAAGTGAAGTATAAAACACAGAGATTATGTATCATAGAAATTTAATTTGCATGATATGCTAAATCTTCACAATGAATTTAAGGCCCCTGAACTGTATGAGTCTGTATGAGTTGCATTTTGACATTTTTTGGCTTAGATAAAGTTTGCGGGGATGAAGTTTTTTTTCTTTCTTTAAATTAAGTATTTTCATTCATCATTCAATTAGGCCACACCAATTTTATTCGTTGTTTCCCAGATTTGCCTGTCCATTTTTTTCCTTTGAAAAAAAAATTAAGTCCTGATAAAAATAATACAGGTTTTGCTATCAGAGTCACATACACTTAATTTCTAAAAACAATGCCCTTTATGCATCACATTACTAGCAAAGGTTTTTTTTTGTTATTTAAGCCGTATATCTTCACCCCAGACTTTTTGAAAAAAAAAATTTTCATTCTTTTTACCTGTTGGTCCAATTTTTTCCTGAATAAAATCAAAAAGCAACAAATGAATTTGGTGTGGCCTTAGGATAGCATCTTTCTTTACACAGAAACAAGTGTGTTTTGTGAGTGAGTGAGGGTTCAATTCAGATGTTTCCTGTGAGCACCCATCCATACTTTTGGCACTGCACATACCACGTCCCAGGGTAAGCCAAGCCTCTCGGCACAGAGAGGGCATGCACACTGTAGCACAGATTGAGCCTGCCTGCTGGTCACCTGTGCACCTGTGTTTGCTAACTTTCCTGGGTGAGTTGGATACTGTGTGCACCTTGTCCACCACCTATTGTGTGAGGAATGTAAAGCTTGGAATAGCAAGAGAACCATGGCCTGCAGCATAAATACTCCATTTCTCTTCCTGTCAGCTGTCTGTGTGTTCTACAACTTGTAGTGTTGGAAAATACCTGGCCATGTTGACAAACAGTCCAGAGCACACAGATATCCATGGAGAGTGTGCAAAGATGTCTGTCGTAGAATAAACCTTGCATGCCACGGAGTTAGCAACTCATATTTACATAAGGATTTAACAGGGAGAAAGCTGAGAGTAGTGGCTTTTTTGTCATGGACTCAGGGGTGTAAAATGCTTATTTACTCTTCCTGACATTCTATCTAGTCTTTGTAGCTCAGATAAAAAGCTGTAGATTGAGAGAGGGACCTCATTATGTACAAAAAAAAGTGCATGTCTTATAAAAGAATGGGTCATGATGTTGTTTTCAAATTGATATTTCATATCAATTCAATGACTGCAGGAGAATGAATATAATACTATCTGCTCACCTACCTTTTGAATGACATGATGACTGCTACTTTTTCAAATTTAATCTTCTTTTTTTGGTACCTACCAGCAAATGATTATGCTTTACCTGTGAATAGATCTGTTGCTGATTTTCAGAAGCATGTACTTAAAACCTGAGGGTGCAATGTATAGGATGACCTCAATAACACCAGATTCTATGTTGAAATAACCTTTTTTCTCAATAACATCATAAGATCCTATACTGGTAATTCCAATATCTGAACACAAGCAAAAAGCCACAGACAAACAAACTACTAGTGATTAAGACAAACATGTGCTTTAAATTAGCACTTTTACTACAACCACTTTACTTTCTGAGGTTCTGCATACCTGCTTTGTTTCTCTGATTTGAAAAAAAAAATAATAATAAAAAGGACAACATATTATTCTAACATTCATACTATAAAGCCCCAAAATTCTCCTTAAAAGTCTTGGTCATCCTTTTTGCTTAAATTTTATTTTTAACCAAAAATCCCAAATTTTGCTTGATGGATTTTTCATACATTGAATGTGCATGTACATGTATGTATGTACTGCTGTAACAGTGACTGTCTGTTTTAATTTTGATCACCAGTCCAGTCCATCAATTTTCTGCAAATACCCAAGAACCCGGAGATCATCTAAGGGTATGCTATAAGAGTCAACATTGCACTCCCACTTTTCATTGTATATTAACTTTTAAAACTTTGGTCTTACCAAAAGAGCCCTTAGTCATAATACTCATTATTTTTCCAAAACTGAGCTGTTTTTCAGGACTGACAACATGACAATAATCTGAGTTCAAACATAGTGTCGAATAGCATTAATGGAATTACGTTCGCTTCCATTAATTTCTGGCCAGACATTGGGAATTTGGGAAAGGCACACGACTTTCCTAGGGGTGGGTTCATAGGAGGGTGTATATTGAAGTCCGTATGAGTTTATTTATTTATTCAGTTTATTGAGTGAGTGTTATATGCAAATGTGACAAAACATTACACTAACTCTCAGGCAGCATAGCGGATAATGGAGAGTCAGATAGGGACAGACAAAATACATCTATACTGTAAGAGCAATTTATACATCAATAAGTTTGAATACAATGTAACTAACAGTCATCAAAATCAGTCTTACAAGTTAAACATCACTGAGTCATTAGATTACAAGTAAAGATACATTATACATACAAGATAAAATAGTTCTTTTGTATACAAGTGTGGTCAGAGGTCATGTAACGTTAGCTAAAAAAAGACCTTATGTCAAAAAAATTGTTATAGAATCAGTATTCTGTCAATATTCTACACTCAAAATTTCTAAGATTTTTTTATGACATTGACATGTGTGATAACGATGCACACCTAGCGTACAAATGACAAATTATTCAGTGCATCTCTTTTGCATGAGATGCACAATACTATTTTCCTTGCTGCTGTGTACTATGCAGAGCATGCCAGGCAGATTCCGGATGCACCCAACTTACGCTGACCAGTTGCCCGGCATACTTCCCCTGAATTGCCAAATGTATACTGAGTGAATTTCCGATTCATCAAAAAGGTGGCTGCTTCCTACTGTTTAATTTGCAGATTCCATAGCGTGAAAATCAACCTTAAATGTCATGTTGTTATCATGGGCCAGTGGCCCAAAATATGGATTAGCCATGATATCTATAACAAACTGTTGAGTGTATCCTGGATGTTTGACGTGTACGCTATCTGTGTTTGTCATACATTGCTAACAATGCACGGCCTGATTGTAGTATGAACAGTACAAATATGTGGACGCATTCCCTATGAGTTTGTTCATCATGCATCTGCATGTGTATGCTGCAATATACTATGTATATGCTGCTAAGGGCTCATGCTGTGAGATCAGCATATTCCTGCTAATGAAGCTTGAACATATAGCTTCCCTGTACTGTACTTGACGGATGTGGTACTGATGCACTGCATATTTATGATGTACATGTAGGAGCTGTGTAATAGTAATACACATGATAGTTTTGTGCATGTCCGAAACTTCTAGTATCAGGTTTACTTGGTCGTACTGTGAGTATGCTTGCATACACGTACCTAAAACTTGTTTGAACACAAAATGATTGAGATGCATATGAGGTGCATATTGTGCATATGAAAAATATACGCACACATGTGAACGCACCCTTACTCCACGCAGGTGTAAATCAAGGACCTGACTTTGCAGATAAAAGTGGTAGAGGGAGAAGGATGGGATCCGCCTTCAATACCATGCCCTAGACACAGTCCACTGCCCCTACAGCCTCAAAGGCTACAAGACTAACTTCTCTTGTTTTTTTCAATGTGCAGAAATCATTTTCCATACTGCACACTGAACCCATTGCACCAAGCTTAAGAAATTTGAAACATTTACAATATCAGGAAGTAGTAGGTAGACTCTCAATAAAAGGGACTGCATGCATCCTTTCCAAATTGGATGACTGAATATCTACCGGTAATACATATGCACACAGCTACAAGAGGCACATGCTAGAAAATGGCAGGCATTCTTCTGGAACTGTGCTTGGGTTTTGACTGACACATGATATTTGTGTAAGCAAATAGCTGAGTACCCGAATTAATTTCTTTAAAATTCATGAATTTTACATGTTCTAAGCTGTTTGAACACATGTGGAGTGGCGAGCAGATTCTGACACAAGGCAGCCAGAATACAATGTTAAATGTCTTCAACCCAACAATGGAATGGGATCAGCACACAACTGCCAGCTTTGGGTAGATAGAAGTAAAGGTCAAAATCATCCTGCAGAACTGGCTCCAATAGCCAGGTAGATTTGGCCGATGGACAAATGCAAACCAAGCCTGCTGTGGACAAAGCTGCATACATTCTTGGATTTATGGGGGAAAGTCCAGTGGTTAATGGCATCTTCTGGGATGGAAAGCATTTTCGGAAAGGCATCTTTGTCAGTTTTGCAGTGGTACAACAAAGAGGGACTCATACATGTATATGCAAGGTCATAGACAAGTTCGCAAGATAGGAGAGACTAAAGGAACACTACAGCAAATAAGTTCAACAATTCCAACAGTTCAGAGTTCCAGATTCCACCAAACAGGCAAACAGAAATCATGGAAACAACTGTTGATAGGTATACACCTGGACAAGTAGGACAGTGGGAGATCAAGCTAAATGCTGCATACAAACTGTCTCTGTTTATTTGTTGATCTTTTCTTCACACCCCCAAGCATGTACTGACTCAGTCAGGTAGGAGTATAGTATGACAGGTATTTGAAGGATAACAATCAAAGGTAAACCATGCACTTGTGAGAAAAACTGGTGTTGTCCAAAAGTCAGGACACCTGTCAGCTGTGCAGGGGAGCGCGGCCTAAAGCCTGCCCTGGGGAAGTTTGGGAGGGATACCCTGTCCATGATACCTCTGTTAGGGGCTTAACGAATTCAATAATGGGCTAGAATAATTGCTTACAAGCTGAATTTTAAATGCTTCAATTGTTCGCTTATGTGAAGCACTTATCCTTACAACTTCTTAGCTCTGCCCCGCGGCAGAATTTACTTCAAAACATACAAGACAAAGCCGGTCTCTGATGCGAGGAATGTGCTGGGTTAGGCAGGACAATCCATGGGTATCCCCACAGAATGAACAGCACAGATTACATCTCTGCCTCAGGGGACCTGCTCAGTGAAAGTCTCCTGGGTGCAGGCTGGGCACAGACTTGGCTGGACAGGAGATCAGGAAATGTGAATTTAACATCACACCTACATGTATGAGAGAAACATTATCATTGATAATTTTAAATCTGTATTGTATTTATCACCATCTACACTAAAAATAAAAACCTCCTGATGTTGACAAGATAGTTGCAAAATATCGCATACTTTGATATCAAGAAATAATCATTCTGACATTATGTTAACTTAGTAATGTGCTACCAAGGAGGTGGAAAGAGATGCTAAATAATCCCTGCTACACGTACATGTAACGCTAGTTCACCTTTATTCGCGGGGTTACCTATATCCGTTGTTTATTTTTCAAATAGGACAGATATTTAGGGATATGAAGTCGAAAGACTGAGGTTTAAAATCATAACATTTTCAAATCATGAAGTTTGAAACTGCCGTCCGTCCTGATAACCCTAATACCCTGTCTTTAAAAACAATGGTTAAAGCTTACCCTGCTGATAAAGGTGAAGAAGCGTTACATGTAGGTTGGTAGATATTTAATCCATGACTTTTTTGTGTATTCTTAGTATATACTTTTGCAAAGCAAGGCTATTATAATTTTGACATCCCTTGGTTGGTTGCTCAGGTCAACAGCCAACTTATGAATACATTGTTGCATGACATTGTATATCCTAAACTGACTGTATATGTACAGCGTAAGGGATTTAAAAAAATATTGGCACTATGACAATTTCAGTTTTTGAAATTTATGTTAGAACCATAATGAAGTTTCATATTATTGATACATTTTGTCAAGTATGGCAACAAGAAATCATAGCTTATTTGACTGGTAATATAATGCAGCAAGAAACACATCAGATACAGCCACGAACCCAGCCACGAACCCGTCGATAAGTCATATATTACATGATACATGTACTCACTAAAATAACATGTAGCATAGCACTAATAGTTTAGATATTCCACTGATTAACAAATTATAGACTATTAAGGTTGACTTCTTCTTACCCTAAAAGTTGTTGTTCAAAACATTTTTCTTTGTGTTATGTGATTTAATTCCGACCTGAGCTGTTGTAGCAGTGCTCCTGGAGAGATTATTATCCCAGAAAATCTTGTCTGAAGAAGAGTAGACTGTGCTTGGCTTCCCCCATGTGTGTTGTCTCAGGTGTGGGAGGAAATATGCCCACCATCTTCCCCCAGGCCAGGATTTGGCATGACTGGAGCACAAACACAACTGATACTAACTATTGGCCAATCCAGTCTTGTCGCCAGGGGGGATTTTTTCATGGGCAAGGTCGATGAAATTTATTGTTTGACATCAGGTCTTGAGAAAATTGTCTTTTCTAGAATAATCATGCAATGTTATACACCTTAGACCTTAGGTCCTATTACAAAGATGACAAAAATCAGTGAGCAGAATGGGCCAGTAGGTTCTCACTGCTACATGTACCAAATTTGCAATTATACTGGAGACCATATCATGTAATTTGTTGTGATTCAGCTCATGTTCAGTAAAATGTATTAGGTGCAACATAACTGCCAGATACATGCAATAACAAGATTGTGTATAAGAATTATAGCAAAATTTAATTAGAGCAGAGTAGAGTACTTAGTAGAGTGGAATCCCATGTAAACTTTGCATGAACTAGTAAAGGTAGAACAATAATAATGTATGTAGTGGCTTATTGTTATGTCAAACTAAAAGTCACATTTCATACTGTAACATTACTTACTATATACCTGTATACACAATAGCCTCCCTCACAAACTAAAGCAGCACTGGCTTTAATTTTTTTAGGGGAGCGCTGATTCGTGACGATCAGTCAGTAATAATTCACATGTCCCTGAGCACAGCATCTTATAATATCCCAGCCTTCCATAACGCCCTGTTGCAACTTGTCATATTTGTTCACAAAAAGCTGCATTCCTGCACTAACAACAGTAAGTCCCATTGCTACTGACATAGACCATTCATCAGTCTCCACGTCTCTGGTCTGTGGCTGTTGGAATGGCAATATCAGAAGTGCTGTGAAAGGTTAGGCGTGATGTGACCTTGTTAGTGACAGGCAGGCTTGCTCAGATTTCTGTCTGGTAGCAGCAGGTGTGGAGTGCCTGACCCGAGCAGGAAGTACATTTCACCAATTAAATGGAGAAAAAAGAAAGGAGAAGGATTAGATTTCCTATGACATGGACTCTTAGCTGTTGATGTGGTCCACCTGCCTGGCCACAACAGCTCTGACAAGGAATTGTAGAATTCACACCTGAAACTTTTATGTCTGCTGTAAGTGTATCTATCTATAGAACATAAAAATATGATTTCTCTTTCTTTGATCATCTTTTGACAAACTTAACACACTTGGGCTGAAAATGATGTACAACTCAATGGAACTCACCTGACAAGACTTAGTCATGTTAACATTGTTTTTCACATGCTTGAACTCACTGCACTGATGAAATGAATATTTGAGAAAGAATTGCAGTCATACTAGTTTCTGAAGTTAATCTTTTCTTATGTATATATATAACGTAATGTGCTGTGTGACTGCTTGGTATAACTTACATGTAATTGGTATGTGCCAAATTATGGTTTACAGGTAGGAATGAACTCTGAGGTTTTGTTTTTGTAACCAGAAAGACGAAAAACACCTACAAATGTGTCTTGACTGATAACAGACTGAGTAGAAATTAACAAATAATTGTGGAAAAGTTCAGTGATATCGGTTGCTGTAATAATGAACTTTGTTTCAGTAAGCCAGACATTTGGATACACCCAAAACAATGTTGACTAATTTTTTGTAGGTAAGCCTTAGGCTGGAGAAAAGTTGGTTGTTGATATCATCCATGGTAATGGTTCAGGCCAGATCAGGAGAAGATAACACAGTGATAATCCTTACTATAAGCCATGAAATAGTGGCAGGATCTCTTGCATTAACTCTGTAAGTCCAGGACAGGTGATAAATATAAGCATGAGGATATACAGCCCTATCCAAGTAGCTTTCCAGCTTATCTGGTACATCAGACTTGCCCACCTGTTATCCCCAAACATGTATGATGTAGTTCCTGTTATCAAGCCTGGTCTCATACAGACTATCTTAATGTTCACGCAAACTTCCAAGAGTGAAAGCTTGACTAATGGTGTGAATGAGGGGAAAGTTTCTACTTTTGTTACCATTACCAGTAACTTGGAGAGTTTGTCTCACACAAATGTGATCTTCATAGCAATAAAAGATACCGTTCATTCTCAGCAGAAGTGTCCAGAATGATCCAACATGATCTAGGCTTAAACCCTTGAGCTGTATTTGTCTCAATAGGGCTCTGACCACCTGGTTCATTTGTACCAGTCATCAGTAATAACAGTAGACAGCTCCTATGGAACACCAGGCTAGGGTTACCCCTTATCAACAGGCAGGAATAACTAAACCATTTCAAGGTATTCCTGCTAATACCGACCAGATTGTGTTGGCTGAGTGCTAGAGCCTTAAAACAAGGGTACATACATAACCCAGTCGACTGTTTTACAGTTGCAAGGACCTCCCTCCATTCACTAACTACAAATCAAACTATAAAAAAAAACTGACAAATATAGATCAGGACTTTCTCCAACTGGGAAGATGACAAAGTTAATTACAGCACTAGTGGTGGAATGTTGAATACTCTGTGGAAATCTGCTGACCATTATGTGAACAAGTACATGTAAGAGTATTCTATTATGTTATCAACACAACTTGCATCTTTTTTTCTCTGGTACTAGTAATATAACTAACAAATTGAACATTCTAATCTTCAATAAGAAGAATACAAATCGGAGATAAGGCAGATTTACTCAATTAGATTCTCATGTATAGTATTACAGATAATTAGTACAAGAAAATATAACTAGAGTTCCACGACCCCATACCTTCTCCAAATAATTCTACCCTTTACAATTGCTGTATCAATTGTTTTTGTCATTAATTATGCAAATAAGCTGTCATTTGCATAAATTCTATTACTTAATCATCTCCTCCACTGAATAATAGACGTAAACAATCTATGTTAAAAATATTTTCGTTGCATTTTCTTATGATTTATGCAAATGAGAGCATCATTTGCATAATGAATGTTAAACGATGTTCACCTGTACATATCCTCCAAATGCTACCAGTAAGAAGTTCCTGCCATTAACCACAATGACATTATAGCATTTTCTCATTGATTATGCAAATTATGTCTTTATTTTGCATAATACTATTCTAAATCAATATTCTTCTCTTTCTCAGTTACAAATGTCACATGTTGTAATGGTCCTATAATGGAACTGAGCGTGTTAAGATGATTTCCTAATTAATTATGCAAATTAGATTCGGATTTGCATAATTGATATACAATCATATGAAGAACCTCTTAAGCTATCTACCTATAAAAAATCATGACAATCCGGCACCCCCTTCTTGAGTTATTCCCTTTCAAAGTCTGACACTAAACCTGCCCTGCAGTTCCAAAAGAAGCCGCTAGGGTGCCCAAACCTACATGTATACCACTTACATGTATACTCTCGGCATCAAGAGCTGTCTACCACTAAAAAATCATAGCCGCAGCATGTCCAGAACTTGAGATATCAAAACCCGAAGTTATGCTGTAACAGGCTGCTAGGGGGCCCAAAATCTAATCATTTTTAGGTCTCATCAAGACCTACCCACATAACGAATATCAACACAATCCATCTAGGTGTTCTCGAGTTATGCTGGTCTTCTACATACATACATACATACATACATACATACAAACATACAAACGCTACCCAAAACATCTTGGCGAACTCAAGGTAATCAATATAATATAATATATTCTACTGACCAACCAAAGCATTGGGGCCTGCTATATGGGGATGGCTATATACATGTAGGTCAGAAATGAAAGAGATGAAACACACAATATCAAACTATTCAAGACAAATTAATCTTTTTAGCTTTTATCGTTCTCTAACATTGATGTACATGTTTTGTGTATCATTACATTGTGTGACTGTGACTTGAGTCTCCTTAGGGGGATTTTGTGATTCCTACAGTGGCCACACTCTCAGCAATATCAGACTCTATCAATTCTAAATATGTCAAGAGATTCGTTCATGTATGTCACTGCACTGTGATCTTAATATGCACTTAGAATCATTTAGAAAACAATAAGGCTGCACATTGTCATAGCCATGGATGACACACTTTTGTGTGCAGCAATGTCAATGTGCAGAAGACTGAAAATGTTCTACTGCAGCTGTATGACAGCTTTCCATCAGTTTCTGTTTCATAATTTCAGGGAAATCTATTCTGCAAAATCTCTGGACTCAAGTGTAAAACTGCAAAACAATATTCCTTTCATGAGACAACCGTCAGGCGAGTTGTCAAAGATGGTTTATAACACAATCTTTGCAATTTGTCTTGAGACGTTTTCCAATCATTAGAATACACTCTGGTATTCCCACCAAAGAAATGAAGTGTGTCTGTTGATCTTGGTCTTAATTTTCTTTAAGTGGTGCTACCAGAAATGTAACATGCATTGGCATAATACCGGTAGTAAGACTTATACCGGTAGATTAAAAATACTGGAACTTAAAGAGATCTACACATGCAACAATAGTTATTTCTGAGCTGTGCACACTTCAGACATCTAAGTGTCCAATACATCATTTACAAAGCATCGATAACATTTGCATTCGAAGACAACAAGGCCAAAAGTTTTCAGTATCTTTTTCGGGGTAGGCAGCTCGTCGTGGGACGAACACACTGTCACATTCATTGCCAAATTTATAGATCATAATTACACATGCTCACGGCACAAGACGAACATGATTCAACAACAATCTTGAATTTCTGTTGGTGACCTACAACTCATGTAAAAGTGTGAAGAACCGTTGCATAATAGCCCGGATCTACGACTGAATGGGCAAAATTGAACGTACGCAGCCATTTTCCCGCCATTTTTATATCTACGCTAGCAGTGAAGTGTTACGTCATAGCGGTTGTGACGGACAGAAGTTAAATGAAAATTCTTGACAGTATACGTCCGTTTTCTCATGACATTTTGTATGCTCATGCAGGTTTATGTTTTATGCATTTACTGACAGAAAAGGAAGGAACATCAGAGGATGTATAAATGTACATAGCGGCAGTTATTGTGCCGTGTTTCTTCCTACCGGTATTTTTTACCCCCTCCCAACCACGCGCCCGTTCGCCGTGTAATTCCGCGGCGTGTTACAATTACAATATTACGCTTTTAGCAGGACAAGAGTGGCAGAAAGTTACACAGAAGAAGTGGCAAGGGTAACCTATAACAGCAACATGTAACTGGAGAAAATGATGCGTTGACAATTTGTCAAATCAGTATGGCTAGAGAAATCGTCGTAAACGTACCGGTATTATGATAATAGATGTTAGGCATAAATTGTTTTCATGAAATAAGTTTAACGAAATAGCATTGGGATGTGATGCACTGAGTGTGAGAGCACAGTCAGCCCGCTGATATGCTCCAATAACCAGGCCACAAAACTATTTTACAGTAAGACTATACAACCTTAATTTGTTGATCTGTTCTTTTAATCAATGAAAGATTTCCAAACAATATGGGAGGGGTACATCGAAAACGTATCTGGACCCACCTCATGAAAAGTATTCAGCATACTGTGCAGGCAATTGTGCAGCTAAAAGCTTCTCAGCTGTAAATATTTGTTTAAAAAGAAGATAATGGAGAGGATCAACCAAATTGAATTTAGAAAGAAGAAGTCAAATTTGTGTGGCCTAAACCACAAATTCCTCTGATGAAAGGTAGTTTTACCAAAACTTCCAATTGTCCGGCAATAAATAAGGTCCTCTCAGAATCTATCCCTCTAAAGGTCATAAGAAAATGTCAACCTTACCTACAGATGACTTCTGCAAATAATGGAGGGGCCCTGTGCCGTCTCAGTTTGTTTAGAATTTTGAATGCCAACAGAAATACTATAGGTTAGGGCTAGGTACCGGTACGGTCTTTCTTATTGTACCGGTCTGCGATAACCGGACCTGGACCAGATGTTGGACCTACAAATGTACTGGAAAATTAATAGATTACATGATCAGGAATTCACGCATTTTGGGGCTTACCGGTCGAAGAAAATAACAAGTGCGAAGCAGAGTCTATAGTCATTTCTACAAAGTTTTGCAGTTATTCGTACAGAGGCAGTTAGTCTTGCAGGATTTTAGAACACCAGTAGGAGTCAAATACTCCACAAAACAGCGAAATGGACCATTGTTTTGATGTTTCAAATATACTTGATGTATTGTCAGGACCCTATATCATGACAAACATTGCTATATACGACACCATTTGTTGGGGTGCACATCTTTCTGTTTTACCTGAGATGTTATTGGTGATTGTTAACAAATATTCTACTAAATACCATTTTTTATGGAATGTGGTCTTTAACACTCATCCTTTTTAGTTGTACCAGAATTTGATACAAACAGAGTCCATGATACTGATTCAGCCTCACTTCCTCATGGAACAACGTGTAAAAATGACTTGGGGAGTAACTGTGTAGGTTGTTTTTGGAAGGTTCTTGACATTGTAAACCGGTCAAATTCTGTCTTTATGCTGTCATTGTCCCAATATCTATGAATGTTGAATACAAAATACAAAGTGTATTTGATACAAGTCAGTGCTCCTAATCCCAAGTGTTTTCTCTCTATCATGCCATCTTGACATCTTAGTAACCTTAGAATGATGAAAAGAAAAAGCAAGGACAGCATATGGAAATATGAAAACACTCTCATCACAAAACTTATGGCTCTACCTAGAATCCAGAAAATTTGGCAATAAGTACATAGTTTATATATCATCTGGAGGTGATTCATTGCCTTCTCCATGTTGGTATTAGTGTGTAACAAATACTGGTGCCCATGTATCTACTGAATGTTAATGATATCACACACCTTCACTGTGTACAACTCTTCTGGGAATTAATATGCAGCCTGTTACGACTCACATGGGGACATGAATGATTGGTTTGGGTTGCAATCAATGCAAGAACATAATATTTCCTGAACATGACATATGAGTCAATATTATCTGTGTATACAGTGAGTGGCTTATTTGGGGTGCACTCCATGACAGCGGAAGAGAAACATTTGCATACAAGTCATATTGACTATCTCTTCAGGATTAGTTCAAGTATCGGAGCATATAAAGCCATATGGAACCTGCATGCAGATCACTTGGCAAACAGCTTTTGGGGGAAACAGAGCTTTTTCATTATTGCTTGACCAGGTCTATGGATGTTTCCAGTATAACAGAAATACCGCAGTGACTGTGGTCTGAACTGTTCTCTCACACTATCACTGTCTCACTCACAATTCTAACGTTCATTTGTATGTGATTGCAATGGATTGCTAACTGCAAGTGGCATTGTGCAGGATGAACACAGATTCTGAAGATACTTTTAGTCTTAAAAGAATCAATTATGTGGATGGTAAGCGGTCTCAAACACTGTTAAGATAACAGCTGACAATATGGCAACTTTAATAGTCAGTTTTAAGAGGTTGCTTTACTTGCAATGTTACAATTAGTTTATTTTTCAGTCAATACAGCAACTTATTTTCTTCAGTTTTTAACAGAGATGCACAGCCAGAAAACTTTTGTGGACCAAGTTGACTGAAGAAAGATTACGCTAAAATTAATGTTCAGCCTTTCATTCCTTAAAAAATCTTACTAATGCTTGCTTCAGTTGAGTGCCACATAGCTTTCCCCAGCTCCAACCACATTGCCTGGGTGCCATCCTTTGTAGTAACGCTTGCTCAATGTTTTCACTTGCTATAACCGCGCAATCAAAGCTGTGGCTAGCAGGTAAAAAGATTGAGCCAGTGGTTACTACAAAGGATGCACAAAGGATAACACACAGGCTACAAGCCACAATGATAGCTCCCCAGAAATTCTGTACCCGCATGATTATATATACTTAAAACCCAGCTTAAAATTAAAATCATGCATTTTTTTTTACTTTTATCATATAAGTTACAGTGTACATGTAAAGTACTGGACAATGATTAATCCATGTATATGCAATGTTACATGATCTTTCACTTAAAAACAGACCTTGCAGTAATGTTATATTTCAATCGTTATCATTATAATAATCATGATGTTGATAGTAAAGATTGATCTTATTAAAAATATGTAGTGTCTTCAAGTTGACTTTTATCTACTTTCTTTAAAGAATTGTACATGTCATGATAAGAATTTCACATAGCAGGCATAGATGTTCCATGAGCATTTAAGTTCTACATGAACCTTGCTATATGTTGCTATATTCATGATGAAGTTAGATTTTGGTTGTAAAAAGTAAATTTGCTTTGAACTTGAACACAATATTCAGCCTTCAGCTGTGAGCTGTGCTATCCCTTTCAATAAACTGAACTATCATCTGGTCTATGAAAGTTAAGCAGTATATTGTTCAGTGTGAAAAACATAAATGATACAAAATATACACAAGATACTATTAGAAAACAAATAGTTACTAAACATGACCACCTGATACATGAACAGGGAAATATGTACCTATTTTAAAGAATAGGTTTAATGTGTACCATGGGCCTGTATAGGAACTTGCATAATAGCCCTTCTGTGCAATTAAGCGGTTCCCCATGTACCATACCTGCCGCAATAGATCGTTCATCTTCCTCTTGAATGGTCAGTAGTACTCAGCACTAAATTATAGGCATGTCCATAATTCTGTTTCTAAATATACAGTAACAAGTATTTCCTGCTTTGTCATCACAAATATACACCAGGGTGTACTGCAGTGTTTTGTTTGCAGTACAACACAGTTATAGTTTTACAGGATTCAGTCTTGTAATAATTTTTTTTCTTTTACCAGTCCCACCTACTAATTACTTTCGAAGCAAATCTCCTGTGAAGAAATAGAACAGACAGCTTTGCCTCTGGATGCTAATGTGTGTGGATTTTCAATATTTCACATTTACATCCAATTTTTCCATTCCAGATTAGTGCCACCACAGCAAATGAAAGTATAATGCCAACCAATTGAGTAGAAAGAGTTAATATTTGGCTCAATAGGGCCATAATGGGATAACGATTATTAGCACTCCTGTCTGTCCCATGGGAGGGCTGCAAATGCTCAAGCGTAAAATTGCCTACTTTGAGTTGAAATAAACATGCAGGTGGGTGATTACACATTTAGTAACACTTCTGTGTTCCCTCAACCGGGGGAAGCAGAGGGTAGTCAGGGGAGGCAGGGATGATTACTGGGGTACCTGTGCTGTAATCTCAGCACAAAGACTATATTATGTATGATTATCATTTCATAATTGTCACTGAGTACCATATCATGTCTTTCTTAATATGTTCACCAGTAATTACATTATGGACTTTAAACCAGATGATACACTTTTAACTGTCTCATGACAAATAGATGTGATCCACTTTCAGTTGAAACCTGTCCACTGGGGTTTATGTTTTTGTTGAAAAGAGCTTGTGTGAAATTATCACCATAATAATACTATCAACCAAACTGGGAAGGGTTGTGGACTACCACAGGTCAAGGCAAAATATGCTGTCTAATAAAAAATTACAGCTTAACGTTATACTAAAAGGTTATCTAATGCCAGCATCAAACATTAATCCATTGTATCATCAGATTCTGTTATGCACAATGTACATGTACATAACAATTGTGAAGACTAATAAATAGATATCAAATAAAACCTCAACTTTGCAAAAGTTTTTTTTTTTTTTACTTTGTGCAGTCCCATGGCATGCATGCATGTCATTCATCATTTCATGACATGCAGCAAGAAAACAAAACTTTTACTAGTACATGAACAAAAATCCAATTGAAAATAATATAATCCTGTGGTACTTACAATGTGTAACCTTCAAGCAGAAGTAAGGATCAGAAATCCTGTGTTTTATGTGTATTTTTTCAAAGTTTCATCACCATTCTGGCAGTGTATCTTTTTAACTCTTGGCCTCCCTATATTAAAAGTCAACATTTTTAACTGCTATGGGAAAACTCTCGTTACTTTATAGAAATCATCTGTAAGTCAGTAACATATGCTACAAGGTTAGATGAATGTCATTTTATAGGATTGAATAACTGCACAACAGACAACGTCTTACACTATGTGCTGATATCTAAGTTAAAGGAAAAAAGAAGACAGCCCTGCGCCTTGAACAGTTATTCTGTTTTTACTTGCGAAAGATGGAACAGATAATAGCAAGATGGTTTACTTATTTGTATTGTTGCTAATGATCCTGACTGGGGCTTCCAGTAGGAGGTTATCAAGATAACTATTGTCTTAAAAATGATGACTCAACCATGATGATGATGTTTTCGATACTGAATAAACTGTGACAATGGTGTTTGGTTTGGTGTTCAAGCACTACCAACTGACAAGTCTAACTGGTCTGGACTTTTTAGCCTTGTGGTAATTGAATCTCGGGAGCCAGAAGACAGGTCTACTTGCCTCATGTGTTTCAAAACACCACCTCAAACAGCAGGCAGTGAACAACCAATTTATTCACATTACACATTTTTCTTGATCTTCAGATTATTTGGGACCAAGTGCACAGGCTGTCTGCAGTCCATTCCTTCTACAGAGTTTGTGATGAGAGCCATGGGTAACATCTACCACCTCAGATGTTTCCAATGTGTGGTCTGTCAGCAAAGGTTACAGAAAGGGGACGAGTTCATCATGAAAAATTCACAGTTATACTGCAAGCCTGACTATGAAAAGGAAGTTCAGCTGGCAGTTCCAAAAATGAGTCCAGGTACGTTAATCTTTTATGTTTTGAGTTGAGCATGCATGAAGTAAAAAATTTGATGTAACCTTTTTACATATTTTTATTTTAACACACGCATTACAAAGCAAGTCAACAGTCTAAAAATAAGTAATATATTTACATGTGTTACTAGTACTGATTTGAAGAAATTATTATACATTTTTGAAACACTGATCAAGTTCATGAAAAATTTTGCTAATGAAGAGACTATCCTCAAGATGGTAAAAAGGTGTTTTTTTGCAGCCACTGCCTACTAGTAGACAAGATGGTACAACGGGAGGTGCCCTAACATGGCATGCTTTTTTACGCGCTTGAACTCATGGCACTCCATCACTAGTTGCCTGAGAGTGGTAAAGTTTTGACGAATGAATTTTTGACACATTCATCTGACATGGAAATTCATATGGTTCATGAACCCTTCGCGCTGCGTGTTACAAGTGGCAAACACTGTGAGATGTTTTCATGTAATACGTACCTTCCAATTTTGTGCTACGCTGGACAGTGTGCCGTAACTTGGTGCGCGCATGCGCTTTTCAAATTTCAGATCTAGAAGTTAGTGATGAATTTAAGTATGCAGAAACAAGAATCTTATTTTTTAATCATTATCATATTTTAGCTTTCTTTTGGCAGTAAACACGTGACTGTATGTACTTCTCATCTCATGTAAGCAGCACTGTATCTAGCACAATCCAGCTGATGCTTTCATTACAAAAAAAGACACTCCCAACATCGACAAAACTCTAATTATCGATAGATATCTTTGACATCTCTCTATAAAGTTTCATTTTCATAGATATTACGAATCAGTTGTTAGAGTTTAATAAATCCTTGGAACACTCTGTAGTCACCTTCATAGCCACACCCCCACCTCCATGGCCAAACAATGGTGGCCATGTTTATGTAGTGTCCTTATGGTCTGTTTTCTACTCAACAAACATTTGAAGACCTACAATGTACATTTTGTATATTCATAGTGTTTTATGGAGCTTTACTTCTTTTGTGTAAGGTAGTTGTGTGGCTGCTTGGTAGAGTTCGGATAGTGACATCATACAGTTACTAACATTGTTAAAATATATGATAAAGTATATTTTGAATCCAAATAACAGCTGTGTGCAGCACAGTATCTAGCACAATCCTAATCAGCATAGTCAGTGGCAACAAACATGGGCAGTGTCAGTGGCAACTAAGGCATAATAACAAAAATCTGTGCCAACTCAGTGCAGGTCACGTGAACTTTCAGTGCTGGTACCCACTCCTAGCAGGATGGCTATAGAGCACAGTCTTGCAGATGTAACTCACATTGCAGCATTCCCACCACCATTGTTTGTGGCCGTGAAGATGGCAGACGAGTGAATGCTCCAAAGATTTATAACTATTTAATGAATGATTCTCACTGCCTAGAAAAATGAAACTTTACAGAGAAATGTCGAATATATTTTGAGCTGATATTTCTCAATAAATTGACAGAGATTTTGTGATGTTGGCGTTTTTTTCATAATTATTTTGTTAGTTGGGCCACCGCATTCAGTGCATTCAGCCCATTTTCCATTAAAACATGACCTGGATTGTGCTAGATTCAGCCCTCACATGAGATGAGAAGTACACACAATCACAATTTTACTGTCAAAAGAAAGCTAAAATATCATAGAATTAGATTCTTATTTCTTATTCACTTTAATCATTATATTTCAATCCATATTTCAACCCATACATGGATTGAAATATATTGTCTTTTTTTCATGTCTCTTCTATATCTTCTCCTCTTCCTTCTGTCAAATCTTCAAATGGATTCAACTTTAAATTTTCATTTTTGGGCCAAATGAGCTGAAATTTGGCATGAAGGTAGAGATAGCAAATCCCCCAAGACGTTTTTCCCCCATTTCGTTGATAGAGGCCTTAACATTTACTTTATTATGGGTTTTTGGTAATTTTTAGCCCAAAAATATATATATCTTGGGCCCCTGTGCTCTGGTATGATAACGTAATGACCCGGAATTGTACATTTTTGGCTCCTATGCCCCTGTATTAAAACCAAATTATCTGAAACTTGGTGTGAATGTGTGTCCGTGTGTATCAATTCTGGCACACATTACTTTAAAATTGTTGAATTTCGGGATTTTTTGCCACTTTTTTGCCATGTTAGACTAAAAACTTTTGTCTAGTATGCCTTTGTCTTAAAACCAATGACCTGAAAGTTGGTATGAGGGTGCATACAGGATTCCATTCACACTTTTGTTGTACATCACTTCAGGCCCCTTTGCACTGAGAGCGAGAATGAGCCAGAATGCCATCAGGCTCCCCCAAAAGGCCTGAATGACTACTGATGAGTTCATTTTCTAATTTGTCCAAAATCCAGTCCACTGAATTTTCCAGGTCCATTTTTCTCAGACTGGTCGAAAAAGAAAAAAACAAACACTTTGTGCCAGTACGATGTACTGGACCAGGTACCCATTGCAAGCCAAGGCAATGAGTGGGTCCTGCCTGAGTTTGATGCTGGTGGGGAAATGTTACCATCCACAAAAACAGTTGTGATGCTCATCCCCAAACAAGTAAACACCACGCCTGGGGTTATTTTTCAAAAGGACAATAAACATGCTTTTCAATGATGTGAGACAGTGCTAGTGAGAAATGAGAAATGGTTGAGGCACTTTTTGGTCACTGCTAACACAAAAAAACATACTGTATCATTAATGGATCAATGGATTAATAACAATTTGCAATGATGTCTCTCAGAAATGCAAATATTATTGATTGATTAACAATGGAAATATGATAAATCAAAATCATGTTTCTAAAGGTCTCATTGATGAGTTTCTTCTTTCCATAGACTTGTATGTTATAATTCGTATTTTTCATGGGCGCGTTCATAATGACGCTACGTAAAATTTCAGCAGATTTTTCATTCTATGTTGAGCACATTTACCCTATATCGTGGGAAAAAATTGTCAACGTAAACTATACGTAGGAACTTTTTTTATAGCAATTACAAACGACGATTAGTCAATCCCCACAAAAGGCACTTTTTTTCGCTTTGAGTGTACAACCGCACCACTCAGAACCCGGGGCTGTGTACCTCCGACCTAGCGCGCGGCTGCAAAACTTTACCTGCTAATATCTTCAGTTACAAACAAGCTTTCACCAATCTAACTTTTGAGATCAGTTCCGCTGGCTAAAAGGGAATTTCTCACCGCTAAAAACACGCGTCCATGCAGCCGTTTATTTTTTGGCTCGGATCTATTTTAGGGTGTCCACTCGCGGAGTAATACATCAATGAGACCTAAACAATGTTAGGTTCATATCACACAAAGTCATCCACATCTTCATGACTATGGGATATGGTAAAATGGAGATGTCAGAGTGGCTTAGGAAAAAAGAAAAAGGGACAATTCCAAGTCCTTTGTGATAGAACAAGCTGACTCCACATCAACAACTGGGCCTATATCATATAAATGATTACAGAGAGTCTTTCAAAATAGATTACACAATGTATGACAAAGAATCATGCACATAACTTTGAGAAGGAACTTTGACAAGGAGCATATTCCAGTCAAGAGATGGCAAAAAACATACATCAACCCATGGGTTTGACAAGCTCTACCACTATAAGTACAATCATGTATGTAACGTTACATGTTTGTTTTTCTGGAGGATTGTCATGACAAACCTGAAGGTCTGCAAACAAACAAGGAAATCAGCTTACTGTAACAAAAAGTCGTAAAATCTTGGAAGAAGGAAGAACAATGCTGCAAGACAAGCCATCTCAGTTTTCAATATTCGTTTCATGAGACAGTATAGGTGTACAGGTAGGTGTGACGATGGGGGCAAATCTGCCACATCAATCCAACATAAACGAGCAATCCAGAAGTATCAGAAAAATTCAAATTAGATACTGGAAAATTTGAGCAGGTCTCCATTGGCTCTGTTTCATCACTCAGCCGTGTAGGCATTTTTGCAAAATGTAGAAACTGTCAAGTCCCATGGGCAACCTCAATAAGCACATCCTGTTTTTCGTGCCACAGGTAGTAGTGAGGAAGATGAAAATACCACAGAAAATCGGCCCCGACCAAAGAGGCCACGTACAATTCTGACAACACAACAGAGACGAGCCTTCAAGGCATCGTTTGAAGTCTCCCCAAAACCATGCAGAAAGGTAAGAAGTTTACAGTTCAATGAAGAACATGACTTTTCCTGTGCCACAGGTAGTAGTGAGGAAGACGAAAATACCACAGAAAATCGGCCCCGACCAAAGAGGCCACGTACAATTCTGACAACACAACAGAGAAGAGAATTCAAGGCATTGTTTGAAGTCTCCCCAAAACCATGCAGAAAGGTAAGAAACAAATACACACAACACGTGGTCTAAATTCCAATCAAGACATGCATGTCAAGACTCTGCTGCAATCCTCTCACCAATATTAAATCTTTTCGACATCTTAACGATAATGTTCAATTCACAGAGTTCCATGTGACATAAACACATGCTGATGTTACCCTTTGTAATTTTGATGAATAAGTGTGAAGTTCTGACAGAATGGACATTGTGGTTGTGTTATTTGCCAGCGTGGGCTGGTCATAAGTGTTATGTGTTATGTGTGAACTGCTGCAGGTAAGAGAGACGCTGGCAGCTGAGACTGGGCTGAGTGTGAGGGTGGTGCAGGTGTGGTTCCAGAACCAAAGAGCCAAGGTCAGTAGGAAAAAACTTTTAGTTTTATATTATAATAAGGCCACACCAATTTTATTTGTTGTTTCTCGGATTTCCCAACCTTATTTTTTCCGTTTTGAAAAAACAAACAAAAACTTTTCAAATTGATGGCCACACCTCGTGTTAAAAAATTTCACTGCCTCTCCTTTCGTAAGTGCCAGATAATCTGTATCACCCCCGTCTCTGTTCAGCATTTTGTTTTTTTCCATAATGTCATTTGCCAACACAAATGAACTCAGTAGATAATGGTCATTCATTTGGTGGTTATAGGAATAAGCCATGAATCATGTATACACTGAAGAAAACCCTGTATTAATATACATTGTACCACACACACACACACACACACACACACACACACACATTTTTCCCTCACGGAAACTTTATTATATGATAAACCCCCATGCATAGCCTTGGGGCCCAGAATGGGTAGCCGCTGAGGTAGCCCAGCACACTAGCCTACCCCACTTTTTCCAGAAAGCCGTCTAAGGCAATGATAATACGTAGAATGTGTCATGTAAAACAAATTCTGGCTGTAGATGGCACGTGCATTTTTTTAGGAAACAAGATTATGCCTTTGATCCAGAAGAATGCGACAGTGGTTGTTGAATATTTGATCTGTGTGTATACCTTTTTGTTGGAAGAAGGTTTAGCATTGTTCTATAGTCTTCTTACATGTACCTGCTGACCTATCAGTCATAGTGCTGTGCTGGCAGCTGAAAACTCTCAATTTCAAAATGGCACCCGACCAAAATAGTACCCCAGTTAGACTGTTAAACAGAATTTGCCAACCAGCCAACCATTTGCTCAATTCCTCAACTGGAGATTATAGGAGGACAGTGAAAGAAAGCTGAATATTGTACAGTTGCAGTTCCCACAGAAGAAACATGTTGTCCCCTCAGACTCTAACTGCTTGAACAACATAAATGTATGAACAAATTGTCCTACCATGCATTATATGTCTGAAAGGATGTCAAGCTGGACCATTTGGGGCACTAACAGTTTCAGTTGTACTTGATAAGAGTGAAGACAGATAAGGAACAATTACAGGAAGTACCATTGTCTTGATGGCCTTTGTAGCTGGTCATACTCACCAGTCCATAGTGATAAACACAATCATCACTCTTCTCATTGAATGCTCACTTTCTATGCTACTGTTCCAAAGCCAAAGCCTCTCATCTGGTATGTCCCAAGTATACCTACATTTTTGTACATGTTGTATGTCCATAAGTCTTCTCTAAGCCACCAGGTAGATGTTGATACACCTGTCCTGAAGCATCCAGTGTATAACATATAACATAATACATATAACATATAACAAACATAGCATTGTGTTCTCTACACAAAAAATGAAAAATCTCTCTTTCCTCCATTATTTGTCATGACAGATGAAGAAACTTGCCCGACGAAACCAGGAGGCATCGCAGGGGGGCAATGGGGAGGGGAAGAGCAGGGTGCCATCCAGACAGCAGAGGAGGCGGAAAGATGACGATGAGAGTTCCAGTAAGTTTGAAAACTGTTTCTACCTTACTGGCGTACCATACCTTATTCTTCATGACTTTGTCATGACTATTTTATCCACTGAGCACAGTGTTTGATAAAACATCACTTGGCAGTTCAGAATTTAACGCTAGTTCACCTTTATTCATGGGTAACCTTTATACGTTGCATTTAACACCAACTTGTATTTTGGGATATCAAGTCGACTGACGGAGGTCTCAAACTGCATTATATTGAAAAAAAGGCAAGTCGAAACCACTTTCCATCAACATGATATCCCTAAATATCCTGTTTTTAGGTACAACGAATGAAGGTGAACTAGCGTTACATGTATGTCCTGATGGATCAACAGGAATGACTAGGGGTGGGGACAGGTACATCAAACTGGTATAAAACCACTTTTTTTCTTTTGGGGCCGGTCCCCAACAAAACGGAACTGAAAAAATAATTGGACCTAATTTTGGACCGGTTAGAAAATTAACACACTATATCAGCAGGTGTTCTCACGTTTTGGAGCTTACTGGAAAAGAATGAGTCAGTTGAGTTAGAGAAAACTAAAGTAGAGTTTCTACAGTCAAATGTGAAAAGGCAGTTAACCTTGTTTACAATGTACATGAAGATAGTATTTTAAAATGCTAGTGGGAGTTGGATACTCCACATCATCATCATCCAGGCGTGCTGGTTGCACGGATGGCCATGACTCTCTTCCTCCATCCTTCCCTATCCTCCATAGCCTTGGGCAGTTCTTCAGTCGAGCAACCGGTATACTCCACATAACAGATTGATTTATAGGGAAATGGACCATTGTATTGAATATTGCCCATTGACAAGTTTTCATCTGATCCTCTGGACCTGAGCCAGACCTGTACCTGGATTTTCTGCTCTGGTACACAACTCTAATGATGACTGAATACCATCAACAGTTACTGTTACATTAGAAAAGCAACTTTGCATACGGCCTGGGTATGACAGTCTATTACTGCTCAAACCAAAATGAATTTGCAGTCGAGAAAAGCCGCGCTATGCACACAACCCTCCTGTCCCAAATGAACCGGTTCTTCCCTCTCAAGGTCGTTCGGCTACACCAGCATGACAAACCCTGGGTTACACCAGACATTAAAGCTCTGATCCACCAACGCCAACGGGCTTTCTCAAGCGACCTGAGGGCCTGGAAACAACTTAGAAACAAGACCCAACGTGTGATCAAGGCAGCCAAAGAGGCACACTACAACTCTAAAGTTAAAAGACTCAAGAAGGAGGACGCTGCTCAATGGCACAAGGAAATAAAACACATGGCCAACATGACCCGTACCGAACCAGTCATCCACATTGATGGCATAGACCCCAGCAACAAACGTGGTGTAGCCAATGAGATCAGCACATCTCTTGCCTCAGTGATCCAGTCCCTACCACCATTAGACCCATCACTCCTGCCGTCCTACCTACCGTCACTCCCAGCACCATCAGTAGAACCATGGGAGGTTTACGACAGACTTTTGAAAGTGAAGACGAGAAAGGCCGCAGGGCCTGATGGGATCCCAGGGAAACTTATCAAAGAATTTGCATGTGAGCTGAGCGCGCCTCTGGCAGATATCCTGAACGCCTCCCTCCATCAGGGTACCGTACCTGAAGAGTGGAAACGCGCCGTTGTGGTACCAGTGCCTAAGACGAAACCTCCCTCGGTCAAAGAACTGCGACCTATCTCACTGACGTCTTTGTTAGGCAAAGTTGCCGAAAGCTTCATCAGTCAATGGGTATTGTCGGACATTAAATCTGAAATCGACCCCCAGCAATTCGGCTGCCTGAAGGGTCGATCCACCACCCATTGTCTGTTAGAACGACTTGTTCAAGGCCTCCGACCGACCTGGTACCCTGAGCTCCCTGGTGTCCACGGATTACAGTAAAGCCTTCGACCGTGTGAGTCACACCTTAGCTATTCGCCGTCTGATTGAGTTGGGATTAAGGCCATCTCTCGTCAAATGGATTTCAGATTTCCTCACGAACAGACAACAGTTGGTCCGTTACCACGGAGCCCTTTCTGAATCTGTTTCTGTAACCTGTGGTCTGCCGCAAGGAACAATTCTTGGCCCCATCATATTCATTGTTTATATAAACAGTGCAGCACGCCAAGCCCTATCCAAGAGATGGAAGTTTGTAGATGACTTGAACTTGCTGGAAATTAGAAACTCGTCATCACAACCTCCGAGTATCCAAAAGGACTTGACTGACCTAACCACATGGTCCCAGGAAAGCCAGATGGTGCTCCATCCGGGTAAATGTAAAGTTCTTCATGTCCAGTTCAGCATGAACCCACGCCCTGCTCCCCCGCTCAAGATCAATGACATTGCTCTAGTGGAAGTTGGAATCATGAGAATACTCGGTCTCTACCTACAGTCTGACCTCAGATGGAACGCGCACGTCGACCACACATACAGTAAGGCAAGCCAACGTCTGTTCTTTCTGCGCCGACTGAAACATTTCCACATTTCGAAAGAAGACCTTGTTGCTGTGTACACTTCCTACATTCGTCCAGTTACCGAGTACGCAGCCCCTGTTTGGCACCCTGGGTTAACCACACAGCAGAGTAACAAGATAGAACGTATCCAGCGCAGAGCGGTACGGATCATCATGGGACGCGACTACACCAGCTACCGAGATGCGTGTACACAGCTCGGCCTTCCATCTCTTCACTCCAGACGTTCAAATCTGACTCTTATGTTTGCACAATCACTCTTAGGGTCTGATCAATTCCGCCACTTCCTACCACCCACAAGAAAGAGCGTCAGTTGTCGACAAACCCGCTCTGCCAACAAACTAGACATTCCCAAGTGCAGAACTGAACGCTATAAGTCTAGTGCCATTCCGTACATGGTTCGTCTACTCAACTGTCGAAATGCACCCATGCCTTAATCCTGCTAGTATTGTATGCCTCTAATTTTCGTTTATGATATTCGCTGGTCGATATTATGTAAATATTTATATTCGCACCTAACTGATTTTACAAGTACTTCTATTTTAATGATTTGCCTTGTTGGGCATTGACCGAATGCGCTTATTTCATTGTGATATTGCAACTGCAAATCAGCCGTTGGGCTGCGAGTGTGGCGATATGTCTTTGTTCAATAAACCATTACTACTAATTGCACAAATACATCTACATCCAAATTTACATTACAGTTATCAACTGGGATTTTACCACGGTTAAGGCCATATAATGATATAAAAAAATAAATGTTGAGATTTTTGTGGTTGTTTTTATCATGATGCTGACTGTTGAGTTTCTCTTCACTGTGGACATGCTTGTTATCTTTTGTATAATATAACTCCATTGGTTCAACTCCAAACTGAAAACTTACTGCAAACTCCCTACCCTATAGCAAAATTAAAACCCAGTGAACTTAAAGTTTACAGTATGTGGGGGTAATTGTTTATAGCATGTTTAAAGGGGCATTCCACTCCAGAAGGGGGTGGTGTTTTCCAATAGATAATGTGTCAATGAGTATACATAATCAGCTGGACTTTGTGGAATTCAAATTGCATGATGTGTGTTTTGTAAAACAATATGACACTCACTAAACCCATGCAGACCCTTCCCATGTATTCCCTATATGCATAGACACTTTGTTAATCGTGCATATATTCGGAATAATTGAGGATCGCTAAGCACACCGAGAAGGTAAATTGTTCATAAGATAGCAAAGAAAAAATAACAAGACGAGATTTCTTAGCGATCCTGAAATTAGTTTTGTAACCTTACCTAAAAGTTTTGCATTGTATTCAGCCATAGGATCAATCAGAGTGTATTTGGGGAGTTTAGTAGAAGACTGAATGCTTTTGAGGCACGTGGAGGAATTGGGTACTTTATCGTATAATATGAAGTAGTATGCATTTATTACTTCCTAACATATACAAATCGGAAAATAACACTTCCGTGTGGAGTGGAATGCCCCTTTAATGCTTAACATATAGGATTTTAAGTTGTTGGTGTAAAAATGAGCTTGATGCCTCTGCATCAAAGCTAGCCAAACAAACTTCATACAATTTCCTTCATCTGTGCCACAATGACAAAATGTTGAAGATGTTCCACACATATCTAACCTCTGTATTTTCCAGATTCTTCCATGGATGTTTTGTACACAGATGACATGATGTCGATGGGGGACAATAATGGACTCCCCCAAGGCCAGGGGCGGCCGGAGGGACACATCATGGAGAACTTCTCTCCAATGCAGCCCAACCTACCTCACCTCAACAATATAGTAGATGGACCCTACCCAGAACATCACATCAGACCTCCTGTATCCATGGTACCTCAGAACATGTACCCTACCCAGGGACTACCACCAGGTACAACACTGGCTAGCACATCATTACTATGGTACCTCTTTGTAAGATTAGATTTCTACATTTCATACCTTTAATGAAAGAAAGTACAGGTAGTCCGCATACAGTGGCTGAAGATATAAATCAAGGTAATGGAAAATAGTTAGGAAAGTGTAAACTCTAGGATACATCTTCTATTCAGAAAAGTCCAATTACTGAGTGCACATTCCAGAGTTCTTGTAGATGGGTATTCAAATCAAATTTGCAATCAAAATCTTACAGAGAAGGTCTTTAATAAGAAGACTATATTAACAACAGTTGGTAAAGTCAGTCTTAATATCTGAATCTAAAGGACCATGCAGTAACAGATGGACATGGGTATGTGTGATACTACTGTTCTTCAGCACCATGGACAGTGGTCTGATAGTCACAATGTGCAGAACATGCTGTATTGACATCTCCATCCCGCTCCCAATGTTTTTGCAATAGCAATGCACTCTTTTTTGTTAATGAATTCATCTGAAACATGGTTACTTTATGGGCGCACAGTAGGTTTATTTACAATATGTAACATTACCTACAGCTAGATTATCACTTGCATTGTTGTTGTTTATATGTGAGCATATATGTGCAGGTATTCTAACCAATAGTCTTACTTCTGCCTGTTTTTCCAAAGACACAGCGGATGATATGTTTCCAGAGATGATTGGTCAAGCTCCACCCACCACTGTGGACAACATAGACAATTGCATGGTGGGAAATGGGCATCATCCAGCCTCTCACATGCCCGCCAGCATGCCCCCCCACTCACAGCCTACACAACTGGGAAACCCTATAGACAAACTCTACTCCATGCAAAACTCTTACTTCAATGCATAGCAAACAGTTAGTCATCGGAACATGCACATCTGGAGGATGATGTATGATACCATGGACTAACACTGCCCCTTCTGTCCCTTCTATGTGTTTATAATACATGTACCGGTACATCCAAGAAATGTGCAATAGCAGAGTAAGGTCATGTGTATGCAGTCCAGTCTTCATGATGTGGATCAAATCCTTGTGTAATGTAGTCCATATTTGGTGGTAATATTTAGTGATTCAAAATTGTAAGTGTACCAGAAAGCTTGTCTGTCATATTGTTCATGTAAGTTTTGTTGTCCTGTAAAAAATTAATGTCTGTTTGTATGTATGTAGAGACTTGAAAATGTACAGCCTTGCATTTACACCCCAATTCTAATCATGAATGCATGCAATCAGTCAACTCATGTGCACATACAACATGTACTAATTACCAAGCACTTAGTAATTACACTTTTGGGTAGTACATGACAGATCAGTATTGTGAAATCAGTGTTAGCAAAGGACAAGGCTTTAGCACTTAACAGTGTAATTCACTTTTGCTCTAGCAAAGGTACATGCAGAAAATGGTTACTAATAGGAGAGATGGTTGTTGTATCACACAATCACACACAAAAACTTTTGACAAATGATCTACAATGTATGCCCACTTACTATGGAAAAGAAAGATCAACTTTGCATCTAAAATCATTGGCCACCATTCAACTGAATTGGTGATACACTGTAGGTGATGATTTGACTGTCCAATTATTGGGAAATACATACAGATCCACTGACCAAGTTTGTATATGTGAAAATGTGCATCACAAAGTTTCTTAGTTATTGTCCAATTGAGGGAATGGTAGCATTCCTGTGAGCTTTGGATCTTTTATCAATGGCAATGTGACCTCTGGCACAGTTTGTCCTGTTCAATATACCATCCAGCTTCTAGTTATTGTCCTGACTGCCTGTTCAAAGAACATCTTGTTTGAGGCTCTGATGGCACTGAAACTTGACACATCAGACATTGACTATTGTCTACAACTTCCTTCATGGTGCTCCAGTGACCAAGGGTGACTGTGAATAGTGTATGGTTATATACAGTTGAACTATGATAAAGGGTTAATGACCACCCTGAGGTGTATATCACTATATGGTGTCATAAGGCCTGGTCATTTGTTATAACCACCGAATAAATCCACTGAGTGAGCATTATTCTGTTTGGTCAATGTCCTTCTTCTGATTGAATCCGGTGACAGATGATTAAGAACCGGTGTTAAATGTGTTACATGAATTTCTATGTGTTACAGCATCATAACCAAGATGAAATAGGATCTTCTGAGATCATCACACTTTTAGCCCAATTTTCAAGAAAATTAAGATTTTTTTCTACACTGATAGTTTCCAAGCACAAGAGTAAGACACACCAAGTAAGTTACAAAATTAGTCATTTACTTTAAAAACTTAAAGGTTTCCTGTGAAGCTGACTTCTACCTACTCTTCTTTTAGATCTGGGATCTCAATATTAAGATGCCATCTGTAAAAACAAGTTTATGTGGTATTCTGTACTGTACTTGTGTTAGATCTTTGCATATGTTTCAGCTGTAGCAAAAATCCCATGTAGCTGAATGTAGACATCTCACAAATTTATTCAGCAGAAGTCAAGTGCTCCAAACACACAAGCTAGGACTACAACCACACACCTTACTGGACTACAGGCCACATAGGACTACAGCCAACCCTACATGTACATTTGGTGCATTTATTGGTAGCAGATAAAAGTTATGCCTGCCCAATAGTATTGGTGCATCTAGCTCTGTGATCATTTTACTGGCATTAGATCACAGCCTCAAAAGACAAGCGCTGGATGTGACATTATATTTGGGACGGATTTGTTACACGTCCATCTTTATTGTAAAAGTGGCAGATGTGATGTTACTTTGTATGTGAGATGAAATTGCTACATGTATTATGTATAATGATCCAGTGTGCTTTGTCTTCATTTTAGTCTACTTCGACATCTCTCCGTGGTTTGAAAGCTTGCTGCTTCTGCAGCCAGAGATACCAAGGGTAGTTTCTACAGAGTAACAGTAAAAAGTATCCATATGTAGTCAGAGTTTAGATACTAGGCACGTAAAAACAAAGCAATAAATAATTTTGTTTTTAAATGGTTTTATTAAAGTTTTTATATAATTTTTTGACATAAAATGTATACCTTGCTCCCCCTGTACCCTTGTGTTAAACCAAATGACATGAATTTGGTATAGGGTTCAGTTAGAGTGGCCACGACTTACAGCTCTTTCAAGAAACGTCTAAAAATATCAAAGCTGACATCTGACCCGATTTTATGATTTACGACTTGGCATGGATAACGACTATGAGAATTGTTATGTTTTTGATTTGTATGATAGACTTGTCTTTGTTATGTACATAAATGTATTGTATTGTGTGTAAACTCTGTGTATATGTGTACACAGGCCCTCCCTGGAAAGCAGTGCTCTAAAGCCACTGAGAGAGTTACCCTGGTTAAAGAATACAGAAATAAATGAATGACTAAACAGGGGTGCATTTAGATATTTATTCAAAGGATCCATGTATAATATTTGGCATCAACCATTTCAAAAGGATTTATTAGTGCATTTTTTTAAAATTTTCATTTAGAACCTCTAGGTCATTGACCCCACCACCTGGTATTGTCTCCCACTGTTTAATTAAGTGACCAGCCAATGAGCTAGCCTGATAACTAAAATGATCCGAAACTTGGTAATGTTACAGGGATGCCATGGACCTATGCCACGTGGGCTTTATTCACACTTTTGACACTCACTACTCAAAATGGTTTGTTTGGAGGTTTGGGGGTATATTTCATCGGAAAATGTGTAATCTGGAAGAGTCCATTCATGTACGGGGGACCCTTTTTTCAAATTCAGTTTTAGATCAATTTTGGATTGGGTTGATTATACAAAAGTCCATGTTTTGAGTGAATTTTTTTGGGACTGGTTCATTTATTAGTTTTACACGAGGTGTGCTGGAAGAGCCCAATTTTGAAGGGGGATTTTTATACTGCATAATTGATATCTATCAACATTCTTATCTCAGTTTAATACATATGTCATACGTTTGAGAGTCCTATCATTGAATGCAGTGAATTTAACTTTCCTCATTAATTTTGAAAACTAGCTCCTAATTTGATCGAATGATTGTTGCCATCTATGTCCAGGCAGCTGTACATAGATTGTGCCTTTGTTTACAAAATGTAGTTATCCTCAAGATATTTCTATACAAAAATGCCCCTGCAGTTCCAGAGCAAGCTTAAGCTGCAAGTGGGCCCACATTAACACCACCTCTTGATTGCATCACAAGCTGTCTGCCATCAAAAAATTAAGACAGTCACCATAATGTTGTCCAGGTCAAGTCAGATACAAAATACAGAAGTTGTTCTGAGTACCAAGGTCACACACCAAGGGGCCCATAGTTGACCTTGACTACTGGTGTGCAGTGAGTCACCTGGTCCAGAACAACCTACATTGTATATCGAACGTCATTGTGGTCCAGGTATGACCAAGGAGGTTAAACCTTTTTAACCTCCTTGGTATGACCTAAAGGTATGTATCAGCCTTTAGGTACAAGTTTGGCATACTCTAGAGTGATGAATGCCAAGAAGATGGATAATGAGGCAAACTGTTCATAAGACTTAGAAATATTGCAAAAGTACAGTTTTTGGTGATGCTTCATGGGTGAGCCTAACAGTATAGTGTGCTTTCATTTGTCAAGAATTCCCAGAATTGCACAAGTATGTCAGGAATTTATTTTCCACGCGTAAAGATAAGTCAACAACATCTGGGTGGATTGGTTTCATACTTGATGTTGGTAGGGTGTGACTAGGCTGGAAATGATTAGATTTCGGGTCCCCTAGCGGCTTCCCTTGGTACTGCACCGTGAACTTCCGGTTTTGCTATCTCATGTTCTATGGTCAGGATTTTTGGGTGTTACATGTAGATAGCTCTTGTGCTCAAGTGACATAAGTTTACGCCCCCTAGCAGTTCGTTTTGGGATAGCAGGGGCATTTTTGTCAAAACTTCTGAAGAGATAACTCAAGAAGGGAACAATGGATTTTCATGATTTTTGATTTGTAGGTACCTTAGACAATGTTGTTTAAGATGAATTATCATATAGCCAGGCGCCGCGGACCAATCAGAAGGCCCCGTTCCACGTTGGTTATGACGCTGTAACAC
>NC_049986.1:5089262-5091002 GCF_000003815.2 Branchiostoma floridae
GCGTTGGATACAGTTCTGTTCCTCTATACCGTGCTGACCGTCATCACAATTCCTCTCCGTGTCCGTGACGCCATTAGTTATGAGCCGGTGGTAAGGCTATTTAAGAATTGCAAATAACTAGCCGAACACTAGACATTTTGAGGAGCACATGGTTTATTGTGTCCTTTCTCCAGGATTCTAGCACCAGAATGAGGTCACAGGATGAGGTCACAGGACTAGTCTATTTCTAAATTAGGGGGGGTTTGGGTAGGAGTTCGCATGGTTCTCAGTGGTTCATAACATGGATAACGACTATGAGAATTGTTATGTTTTTGATTTGTATGATAGACTTGTCTTTGTTATGTACATAAATGTATTGTATTGTGTGTAAACTCTGTGTATATGTGTACACAGGCCCTCCCTGGAAAGCAGTGATCTAAAGCCACTGAGAGAGTTACCCTGGTTAAAGAATACAGAAATAAATAAATGACTAAACAGGGGTGCATTTAGATATTTATTCAAAGGATCCATGTATAATATTTGGCATCAACCATTTCAAAAGGATTTATTAGGGTATTTTTGCATTTTTTTTTAAATTTTCATTTAGAACCTCTACATGTAGTGTCATTGACCCCACCACCTGGTATTGTCTCCCACTGTTTAATTAAGTGACCAGCCAATGAGCTAGCCTGATAACTAAAATGATCCGAAACTTGGTAATGTTACAGGGATGCCATGGACCTATGCCACGTGGGCTTTATTCACACTTTTGACACTCACTACTCAAAATGGTTTGTTTGGAGGTTTGGGGGTATATTTCATCGGAAAATGTGTAATCTGGAAGAGTCCATTCATGTACGGGGGACCCTTTTTTCAAAGTCACTTTTAGATCAATTTTGGACTGGGTTGATTATACAAAAGTCCATGTTTTGAGTGAATTTTTTGGGACTGGTTCATTTATTAGTTTTACACGAGGTGTGCTGGAAGAGCCCAATTTTGAAGGGGGATTTTTATACTGCATAATTGATATCTATCAACATTCTTATCTCAGTTTAATACATATGTCATACGTTTGAGAGTCCTATCATTAAATGCAGTGAATTTAACTTTCCTCATTAATTTTGAAAACTAGCTCCTAATTTGATCGAATGATTGTTGCCATCTATGTCCAGGCAGTTGTACATAGATTGTTCCTTTGTTTACAAAATGTAGTTATCCTCCTTAAGATATTTCTATACGAAAATGCCCCTGCAGTTCCAGAGCAAGCTTAAGCTGCAAGTGGGCCCACATTAACACCACCTCTTGATTGCATCACAAGCTGTCTGCCATCAAAAAATTAAGACAGTCACCATAATGTTGTCCAGGTCAAATCAGATACAAAATACAGATTGTTCTGAGTACCAAGGTCACACACCAAGGGGCCCATAGTTGACCTTGACTACTGGTGTGCAGCGAGTCACCTGGTCCAGAACAACCTACATTGTATATCGAACGTCATTGTGGTCCAGGTATGACCAAGGAGGTTAAACCTTTTTAACCTCCTTGGTATGACCTAAAGGTATGTATCAGCCTTTAGGTACAAGTTTGGCATACTCTAGAGTGATGAATGCCAAGAAGATGGATAATGAGGCAAACTGTTCATTAGACTTAGAAATATTGCAAAAGTACAGTTTTTGGTGATGCTTCATGGGTGAGCCTAACAGTATAGTGTGCTTTCATTTTGTCAGAATCCCAGAATTGCACAAGTATGTCAGGAATTTA